>NW_021608564.1:0-8320 GCF_004785775.1 Grammomys surdaster | reverse complement strand
TACACAAGACTCCTACACACACACATACATACATACACGAATGTGTAAGCACACATACACTCACACACAGAAGCACATACATACATACACACACTTTCACACGCACACTCGAATGCACACACATACCCACATACACTCATACACACACACACACACTCATACACTCATACAGACACATACATAATTCAAGCACTCACACACACTCCCCCACACATACACACACACGCACACCTACACACGCACACAGAAGCACATCTATACACCTACACTCTCAAAGGCATACTTGCATTCATACACACATACACTCACACACACATACACACATGTGCACACGCGCACAAACACACACCTAAAACTCCCTCCTTGTGCAGCGACACCGAGTGAAGATCTCAGACATACTTATTGCCACTCTGTAGCTGGACCAGCAACTCCACTAAGGTAAAACAAGAGGCTGCTTGAAGACCTGAGACCCAGGACAGGTGAGCCTCTGACAGGAATCCATGTTTTGGTTTGTTTTGGTTTTGGGTTTTTTTTTTTTGAGATTATAATATAATTACGTCGCTTGTCTCTTCAAGCGCTCCACTATAGTTGTCTTAGCTTTCTTTCAAGCCCCACGCCCCTTTTTTCATTAATTGTTGTTACATGCATAAATATTACAAATAAATACATAAATATTCCTAAATGTAACCCGCTCAATCTTTATAATGCTACTTGTGTGTATGTTTTCAGGGCCGACAGTTCGCTGCTGTTGGATAACCAAGTCGTGTGCTCTTCCCTGGGGACCGCTATTTCTCTGCTCTCGGCCTTCCCTAGTTGCCTGTAGTTCTTGTGTAGAGTTGAGACCTATTCTTCTTTTCCTCATCCACTTTGGCATGCCACTGCCTTTGTTCAGCGCGTGTTTGGGCAGCCATTTTTGGCGACAGGTGCAGCTTCTGACCTTAGGAGACACAATCTCACAGAAAACACCCTGATCCTCTGGTTCTTACAATCTTTCTGCCCCATCTTCCGAAATGTACCCTGAGCTCTAGGTGCCTGCCTGAGGAATTGTTTTGTAGGCGGTTCCATGGGGGACTAGGCTTCCCAATTCTGCGTTCTGACTGGTTGAGCAGGACAGGGCTTCCCAATTTTGCATTTCGATTGGTTGCAGTTTTCTGTGACGTTCTCTGCTGCAAAGAGCGATTTCCTTGACAAGGGGAGACCCCTGCTTTTGGGGGCTAATAAATAAGGTTCTTTCTAACCTTTAGTCTATGCCCTACACACGGCAAAAATACTGCAAGGACAGAATACTAATCCTGTTAGCTCTGACTAAGGAGTATGTCATAGCCCTAAATGTAACGTTCTCAAGGTGAGTCTTCCTAGCCCTCTGAATGTGAAGCGATAACACAGATCCCTGAGCCAAATTCTACATGGAAGGAATCAAACTTGGAGATAAAACCCAAAAAGCTGTATTTGCGCGTATACAGGAGGGTGAGTTTTATGTGTGGGGTGTACTGCGTGTGGAGGCCGGAGGCCAAGAGCTTGTTTTTCAAGAGGCATTCACTTCGGCCTTTGACATCGGGTGTCTCAAGCAAACTTCATGGATTCACTGCCTCCTCGCCGCGGGACTGAATAGCTGCTGGCACACGTACTTTTCTTCAGAAGCTGGTGATTGAGCTCAGCCTAGAATGGCTCGTCAAGCACTTTGTTGATTGGGCTATCTCCCCAGCTGCAAGAAGCTGTATTTTAAAGAACTTCTTGTGATCTGAAAGCATGAGGACCAGAGCTTTAGTAGGTCATCCCTAAGAAGACTGACTTGTCCTGTTTGGGAAACGGAGAAGGAGAAATATGTTGGGAGTTGCAACAGCTCCTGCCCAACGTCTTCATCTCAGCAGGGCATCTCTCAGGCAGTGTGACTCCCTGCCCTGATTTCAGGTTTGTCTGTTTCTGGATGATTCCAAGAGCTAGTATATAAAACCAAATATCACTGAGGCACATTCTTGCCGCCTGCACGATAGCATATAAATCCAGATGAAAGCAGTCTCTGCATCTGGGGCAGTCCTGATGCTGACAGCTATCCTCTGGGTGCCCTGCTCAGGACCAGCAAAGTGCTATTTGGTCCTCTAAGCTGGTGGTCCTTAACCTGTGTGTCTCGACACCCTTGGGGGCGGAGTCAAATGATCCTTTCAGAGTCAGATATCGGACATCCTGTATACCAGATGGTTACATTATGATTCATAACAATAGCAAAAGTACAGTTATGAAGTAGCAATGAAATAACCTTATGGTTTGGGGCCACCACAACATGAGGAACTGTAGTAAATGGTTGCAGGGTTAGAAAGGTTAAGAACTACTACTCTAAGCAATTAGGCTTAGAAGTCTTCCCAAACCCTCAGCTTCAAGCACAGTCCTGAGTGACACCTTCAAGCAAATTGTAGGAACATGAAGGGAGAGCTTTATATCCGGTCCTTGCTCTCAGGCTGTACCGCTAACATCTGTCACAGGAATATGATCTCCTTGGTTAGAGGTGACTCTCAAACAGCGTCAGGAAGGAGATGGGGAGTGGTTTCATGGACCCCAAGTCTGTTTCATGTGGTGTCTTCTTCTCTCTGCTTCCACATGCTAGAGGATGTACCACATACCTTGAGTGTCTAAGGATGTGTACTACATACCTTGAGTACCTGGGGATGTACCACACACCTTGAGTATCTGCTCATATGTTGTAGGGAGTGGTCTTAATGCTTTGATCTAATCTGGAATCTGCATGTAAACTCTGAAGGTCCTGTTCCCCAATTGGTTTTTTGATCCATCAATAAAGATGCCAGTGGCCAGTGGCCAGTGGCCAGTGGCTGGGTGGAAGAGGTGGAACTTCCAGGTTCCCCCAGGCTAGGAGAGGAGACGGAGAAAGAGATTCACCATGCTTCGGAGGGTGAGAGAGCCACCAACTATGGGAGATCTCGGATGATAGTGGCCATTGGCCACTTCCTCGATTGGGTCTGGGGGTAGCAGTCAGGAGATTAGAAACGCAACTAAGCTGAGAGCAGATTTAGGATGTTGAGCAAGAGGAAGGTAATGAGGCAACTAAGATGAGGACAGATCTGTGTGCACGTCGCTTTTCCTGGACCCTTTCCCTGATCCTCAATATGACCCCCTTCTGGTCTCTTTGGGCTTGGCTTGGTAACGGATCTTGGATGAAAGCTTTTAGTGTTTAATACTGTCTCAACTGTATTCCAGATGTGATCACCTATGCAGAGACAGATGAAGAATGACTTCCGTGTTTCTGGCCTGGTCAATGGAGGGGTACCCAGTGTCACACTGCAGTTCAGATTCTAGTGTGTACATAGTAAGCCTCTTCGCCATGGTTGAGCATATCCATCATTCCGCCACTCGAATGACAGAGGCAGGAGGACTATTGCAAGTTTGAAACTAGCCTGGTCAACATAGTGAATTCCAGTCCAGCCACTCGAAAGGGAGTCCCTGTCACAGACAGAACACTCTAAGAATCCTGTACTCCGTGTCTTCACCCACCACAGTCACATGTAGCCGTAAGACAGTCCCTACCACCACCACCACGCTGTCAACAGCCCTCTTTAGTGGACACTGCATGTCTTGATCACACACTTGGATGGAGCCTGAGAAACTCACTCAGCCTCCAGGCAGGGCAGCCAAGCCATCCTGTGCCCAGCAGCATCCTGAGAAATAGCGTGAGGAACCCTGGGGTAGGCTCCTGCTCTCTGAGGTGCTCCCATCCGGCTCCTCAGTGCCTACCCAGCTGCCCAGAGCTCAACACCACACCCCTCGTGCGTTTCCTGCTTGCCTGACTCCTTACGCCCACATTCTAACTTCCCGGGACCTCCTCCCAAAGGGACTGTCTGAACTCAGGCTCTGTTTTCATCCCCCAGAAGAAACACAAGACACGTTGACAAAGAAAAACAGAGGGGGAGCTCCCACGGCCCCTTTCCCTATCAGGAGTCACTGCAGTGATATGACATTTGCAGAGGTACAACCTTCGCTCAGACTATAGAACCTCTAGCCTTTATTTGCCCCCTTTGACCCCTCTCCCCTAGACATCCTTTATTGACACAAGGCTTCCCTGCATTCCCTCCCACTGCCTGGCTACTATTTTCAGTTTCCTTTGTAAAATACAGTGGGCGGTGTTGACACCGGTGATGGGTACATAGGAGGTTGGAGCACTGCTCTGCCCTTCCGTGTGCTTTAGACTTTCCAAAATAGTTTTTAAGAATAGCTCCCGCACAGGGTTGTTCTTCTTTCTCTCAAATGTACAGAAGCTTATATAAGCATCACCCCGGACTTGGACACCCCCTTGCCCTGCTCGACCAATCCCTGCTATTTTTTTTTAATTTATTTACTTTTATTTTATGTGCATTTCTGTTTTGCCTGCATGTATATGAGAGTGTCAGATCTCGGAGTTACAGACAGCTGTGAGTTGTCATGTGAATGCTGGGATTTGAACCCGGGTCCTCTTAAGTGGTTGTCTGTGCCCTTAACCACTGAGCCATCTCTCTAGCCCTCAGTCCCTGCTGTTTATCTCCAACCACACTCCTCTGCTCTCACACTGACCCAGCCACACTGGCTGCCTTCTACGTCTTCTTTAAACAAACTTGTCAGAAAGTTCTCACACAGCTGGGTAGTGGTGCCACACACCTTGAATCCCACTGCAAAGCAAGTTCCAGGACAGTCAGAGCCATTAAATGGAGAAACCCTGTCTCATTAAAAACAAAAAAAGTTCTCTGTGGCTTGTGCCCTTGTACCGTAATGATTGACACATGCCGATACATGATCCCTATGTAGTGTCACCTGTTCCTTTAGTCATCCCAATAACGCGCACATAGGCACGCACACGGCCTATCACACTGACCTGACTTTTGGCTTCATACACTTATCACTCTCTAAAAATATCTGATCTGTCTCCTTGGCCCTTGTCCACCAGCTCCAAGTTGGCTAGCAGTCACAGAAGGTGAACTCCTGTTTTCTCTACCCCTGATCCTGGCTTCTCAATCAAGATATGTTGGATGAAGAGATAACTCAATAGGTAAGTGCAACTTTAATTTTTTTAAACTTTATTTTTATTTATTTATTTATTTATTTATTTTTGGTTTTTCGAGACAGGGTTTCTCTGTGTAGCCCTGGCTGTCCTGGAACTCACTCTGTAGACCTGGCTGGCCTCGAACTCAGAAATCCGCCTGCCTCTGCCTCGCAAGTGCTGGGATTAAAGGCGTGCGCCACCACTGCCCGGCTAAACTTTATTTTTAATGATGGTTCTTAAACACTTTAACCTCCCTTGTAGCCCACCACCCACCAGAGGTAGTGGAAAGGAAAGGATATGGGGGAAGAGGACCTGTTTAGAAAGGTTCTTTGGAGCAACTCCAAAAGAGTCAGGAAATCGGCAGTTCCGTTCACAGGTCAGCGGCGGTGGCTGGATCCATTCACAAACACTTCACAGATACACCAGCAGCCTAGTTCGGCAGAGTTGGGTTAGCAACAGCAGTGACACAACCTAGCAGAGACAGTCGGGTCTCAGCCTTGACTCAAGCCAGCGGGAGGGACCTGGAGGGATGCCAGGGAAAGTTCTCGACTGTGTATCTCTCTCTGAAGTGAAGACCAGCGAAGACTCAAGATCAACAAGTGCTGCACGGCTAGCTCTATAAACAAGCCAAGTTCAGTCCTATTTATACCCCCAAACATCCTGTCCTCCATGGGCCTTGTCTCAGCACCAGTCTTGCCTCAGCAAGACTCAGATGTCTGTCTCAGATGACATCACTCTGCCAATCAGCCCGAGTCCACAGAAGCAGCAAGAAACTGCCACAGACCACCAGAAGTTTTTTGGTGTGTTTATCTCTGAGTCCTGACAAATGCAGCTCAAATACACAATGTAAGGCAGACCAATACATGCGTGTTGTTAGTGAAAAAGCCTTCATCTCATGTCCTTTGACATATTTGTTTTAGTAGAGCATCTTTTCTCCTGTGTCTGCTTCAGCTAAATGTTTCTTCACAAGTCTTAGTCTTTTTTTTTTTTTTTTACTTTTTTGCTTTGTTTTGTTTTGTTTTGTTTTGTTTTTCGAGACAGGGTTTCTCTGTGTAGCCCTGGCTGTCCTGAAACTCACTCTGTAGACCAGGCTGGCCTCGAACTCAGAAATCCACCTGCCTGTGCCTCCCAAGTGCTGGGATTAAAGGCGTGCGCCACCACTGCCCGGCTGAGTCTTAGTCTTTCACCTGTGTTCACTTCAGAAAAACATTCCTTCACATGTTTGTCCTAGTAAGACACCTTCCAACACAACTGACTTTCAAAAAACCCCTTAAGTTTCCACTTCAGGTAAGTATGCAGATAGATAAGTAGATAGATAGATAGATAGATAGATAGATAGATAGATAGATACATGCATACATACATATGTAGACAGATAGATGAAAAGATCGATCAATAGATACATAGATAGATCATAGATACATCATAGATACATATACATTGATAGATAAATACATACATATGCAGATAGATATATAGATACATAGATAAATACATAGATAGATATGTGGATGGATAGATAGATAGATAGATAGATAGATAGATAGATGAATAGATAGATAGCATTCTGGGTTCAGGAGAGAGCTGGGATTGTGGACTGGGGAGTAGCAACAACTTCATGGAATGGTCTGCCCAGGGAGAGGGGAATAGAATAGAATCTGAGAGCGCGTCATCAAGGGGAAGGAAAAGGAGGCTGGGAAGGAAACCAGGAAGTAGTGACCAGAAAGCAGGACAAGCAGGGGAGGGAGAAGTGGCCGAGAGACCAGGAGAGATTAGATTGTGAAAACAGGGTCTCATGGAGAGGTCCAGCAAGGACGGGACTGGACAGAGAAACACCTGCTAGGTTCCCGTAACTTAAAGCTCCCTCTCCTGGCCTCTGCAGGCACTGCACACACAGGTACATAACAACCTGCAGACAAACACATCTACGCATAACTAAAGGTCATAGAAAAGAAAGCACATGTCACGGGCAGTGGTGGCGCACGCCTTTAATCCCAGCACTTGGGAGGCAGAGGCAGGTGGATTTCTGAGTTCGAGAGTTCGAGGCTAGCCTGGTCTACAGAGTGAGTTCCAGGACAGCCAGGGCTACACAGAGAAACCCTATCTCGAAAAACCAAAAAAAAAAAAAAAGCACATTTCAACCCTGCACATTTATGTAGCTATGACAGCTATGGGTATATACAGTTTGTACTTCCACTCTACCAGGCACAAAGATAGGAGCTGGAATCTGGGCTGAGAATGAAAGAACACAATGTAACCACTGTCACCTGAAGATGTGTTATCTAGATACAGTTTATACCCATAGGAAAGAGCCTGCTCCATTTCCAACTCCAAGGAAGACTTAGTTAGTATAGACTAGATAATGCTGGAGAAACAAACAACTGCCTAGACTGGTTTGCCCCAGGCAGCCCAGCCTGCACAGATGCCCAGGAGGAACTCCTGGCACCATGCTTACCCTAGAACACAGCCTGGTGGAACAGCCTTTATCTGCACATTGCCCGTCGCTGAGTCAGAGGAAAAGAGAACTCGGAAGCATTTTTGAATTAGCAGTTGGATTCTTGGCTCTGAAGTGAAATATATGGCTTCCACTCACAACCTACTGGTTAAAAACCAGCCAGATGGCTCTATCCAACAACAGAGGCCAGAAAGACAGATCAGACCATATGTCAGAAAGCAAGGAAGCAGAGATATTTGGTTAACAGCTGGAAACCTTCTGAGACCACCAAGGAGGACTGACCTTTGATGAATGTTCCCTAGCAGATAGGATCAGGTGAGAGAAGTCACCAAGGCACCACAGGACCTGGCAAACCTGACCAAAGTTTCTTCACCAGGAGTTGAGGTCTGGTTTGGAGTTCAAAATCCGGCGGGATTGCTGAGCTTACACTGGAAAGGCCTTTGAATTACATGGGAAGCATTTTATAGTCTAATAGATTCTTGGCAACAGGAAGTCACCAGAGGAGCTTTAAACAGGAAAATAATAAAACCTGTTTGTATTTTAAGAGGATAATTTTGGCAGCACAACAGGAAGGTTGGGAGGGCAGAGAGACTACTGCTAGAGCCGGGCGGTGGTGGCGCACGCCTTTAATCCCAGCACTTGGGAGGCAGAGGCAGGCGGATTTCTGAGTTCGAGAGTTCGAGGCCAGCCTGGTCTACAGAGTGAGTTCCAGGACAGCCAGGACTACACAGAGAAACCCTGTCTCGAAAAACAAGAACAACAAAAAAAACCCACTTATATTTTTATTTCTGTATGTGTATGTGTACATGCTCACAGACATATGGGTGACCACAGATGGTAAA
>NW_021608563.1:0-1311 GCF_004785775.1 Grammomys surdaster | reverse complement strand
CATAGTGCTTTATTAACCTTAAAATTTTTGAATGCTAATGAACAAAGCACCACAGCTGCTGAGAGACATTGGATGGTGGAAAACACTACTTAACTAAATCAACCTGTTTATATTAAGGATAGTCTGACATCAGAATGGAAAGTGGGAAATGTGTTACGCTGGGGGAGAGGTTATGCCTATGTTTCCACAGGAAAAGAAAAGCTGTGGGTTCCTTCCAAATTCACAAAAATCAGATATGACAAAGGGAGACCTCCTGAAGACCTTGGTGACACAGAAGAAGAAAAGGGAGACTAACACAACCAACTAAATAGGTGGTGTATATATGATGATGCTTATGTCTCTTATATGGGACAGCTCTGGAAGCGGCTGGGACTAGAATGTCTATACAAAGCCAAGAACATTTATTGGGTACTAATTTCTAATGACTTGTTGATAAATGCCATCCTTTATGAGGGCATGTATACAAAGTTAGATTACAATTTGGTTAAGTGATCAAACTAACCTGAAAAAAGGCAGTCCTCTTTCTTTATTTATCTTCATTGACAAAGCTGTGTACCCTGCATGCTCCATGTGAATGTCCTTACAGAACTGCCAGCTGCTTTTAAGTTTTATATATTGCAAGATGAAATAAGAAAAAGACAGCCCTAAAAAGATTCATACTCAGGGATGCTGAGACTCCAGGACCTACTAATCCAGCTTCGTGCTTGATTCTACTGCAGCTATGTCAAAGCTGCTTCTTTTTTTTTTTTTTCATTTTTTTTTTTTTTTTTTTTTTTTTTTTTTTTTTTTGTTTTTCACAACAGGGTTTCTCTGTATAGCCCTGGCTGTCCTGGAACTCACTCTGTAGACCAGGCAGGCTTTGAACTCAGATATCCGCCTGCCTCTGCCTCCCAAGTGCTGGGATTAAAGGAGTGCACAATCACCGCCCTGTGAAGCTGCTTCTTTTAAAGACTTGCTTGCAGAACTTTTCCAGAACAGCTAGCTTGCCTGTCACAGTAACAATGTTAGCTAAGCAATGAACTTTCTCAGCACATAGTGACTGCAAGGCAAATGATGCCTGCTAGCTCTCCTTTGACTAAGCCAATTTTACTATTTCCCTTTTGGCCCCCAAATGGGAATTCTTCACCTCAATTCAGCTGAAAGCAGACAAAATGAGATCATCATCCCAGTTCCTTATGTTGGGGTGGGTGGTTCTGGTTATTTTAGAAATTATACATATGTTGTCATTTAAAGGATACTTTACAAATGTAGCTTTGAACAGGGAAGTAACTAGAGAGCTTAAACTCAGGGATTTCTACCTTTCCTGTCCTC
>NW_021608562.1:0-3430 GCF_004785775.1 Grammomys surdaster | reverse complement strand
ATTGTGGTTTTGAGAGAAGCATTTATATGAAGGAAATATAACTCCACAGACAGAAATATATCTGCTCCAGTAAGGGTGAAGCATTATTCTTTTAGAGAGGCAGGAGTCCAATGTAGTCAACCTGCAACCAATCATTGGCAGGTAACCCTGGGGAATGATGACATGTGACTGGCTCAGTCTTGGTCTCTCCTGTTGATAGATCTGTGCAGTGAGCCTTCCAGCCTGGAGAGGGTAGTGGCAGGGCACAGGGAAGGACCCTGGTGGTGGCTTTAAATTCTGAGGGTCTCAGAGCTTTCTGGCTCTCTGACCTGTACTGAAATGCTGATGATAACTTCTAAAAAGTCCTAAAAACTTCTTCTGAGGGTAAAAGATTGCAGGCTTAGGTGATTAACACCTGTAGCCTAACAGCAAAGGATTAGGCAAAGTGGCCTTTGTTCTATTTCATCCTGAACTGCTGGGCCCTGACTTATGCCTGCTACTCTGAGGTCCCAGGAAGAAAAAGCACTTAGAGAAGTTATTATCGAGTTTATTACTAAGTGTAAAAAGTTTCCTATGAAAGCTTTCTAAGGGGAAAAGTAGAAAAGTCCTAAGTGGGGAAAAGGAAAACATTCTAACAAAGGAAAATTTCTAAGTGAAAGATTCTAAGCAGGGGAAAAGGAAAGGAAGGGATGAACAGCTCCTAACGAACCTCTACATCTATGACTACTCTACTACTTTGTCTTTTTCTTCAGTACTTATACATCTTTCAGAGTACATGATCACATGTTACAAAGTTCATCACAAGTTCACACCAAAATTCAAATCACAATTTGAAATAGAAGTTTACAAAAGAGAATGTTTACATGCATATCCATTAGGAGCAATTATCTAGCTAAACATCTATCACCTGTCTAGCTCCACAGGTTCACTGAAGGTTTAAAATTATAACTAAGAAATTAGTGAAGTTTTGTATAGATAAACCCAGGCAATATTTTCTCTTCTGTCGTAGCACCTATAATAAATCATTGGTTCCCCTTTAGTGATCTTTGGTTAATTGTTTTACAACCTCATTGAAATATGCTCTGAGCAGGAGAAAGTCTGGTTACTATCTAAGGGCTCTTAACTGATGACACTCGGGGACTGCCAGAGTTCTCATTGCAGTTTTGACTATCAGAAAAGGACATAATAGCAGTCCCACTATCTAAGAGCTTTATAATCACAGATATAATTTTAAGAATTCTTCTGGGATCATCTTTAAGACTTAAGAAGTCATCTACTTGTCTATATAGCATCACTACAGGACAGTACATCTTCATAGATTTGTAGAGATCTGTTCCCAAGAGGTGAACTATTCCTTAGAGATTGTTATCTATGTTTAATAATAACAAGAAAAGCATATTAATAGCAGGAATATTTCCTAAAATGGATTCTCTTAGGGACTTGCCTAATAAGAGAGAACCTGTAGCAGATTATATAATAATCTGAAGCACACCATCTCAGGAAGGTCACCTGCTAGTATTCAGCTTGTCCTGTTATGGCTCCTGACATAATAAACTTATATGAGGACATCAGATAGGTATTCCAGATTAAGTGAGGAGTCTTAGGTTCTGTAGGACAAGACCTGGCACCCCCACTCACATGAAGACCAGGCGATAGTAGATTCTTTTTATCCTTGATATTACAGAACCAGGCTGGAAATGCACAAGGTTTCTTGTCCCACAGATTGACTCTTTGATTCACTGTCACACTCTGTAACTGCCGTTTCTTTTGTAACGGCCGTCAGGTTCTGTTACTTTGTAAAGGCCGGCCGGTTCTGCTGCTCCGGTCGGCAGGTCAGGGTCTAGCAAGAGAGAGTGGGGACGGAGGAAGGGGAAAAAAGGGGCGAGAGACGCAAAAGATAGATACAAGCCAGAGTCCGGTGGAGTCTCTTCAAGTCTTCTTTATTCTCTTCTCTTCTTACTATATTCTCACTCCTTCAGTCTCCTGACACCTCTCACTTTCTCTCTCCTTCCTCTACTTCCTATTACTTACTACCTCCTACTTTCTACCTCTACCTCCTCGACTCCTCTACTCCTCTACTCTTCTACTAGAAGGGAAATCCTGGGTATTTATACCCTTTACCACGTGACTTGCCCTCGTGGACAATCTCAACTGAAGCCACTATGTCACGTGCCTTGTAGCCATGGATACCAGGAGCACCTGGCAGCTGGGGGCACTAAACAGTGTAACAAGATGTTTATCAGAGTGCGCTCAGCTATTGCAGGCTGTTGAAACAAGTCTCTTGTCAGGGTATATGGCTCGAGATGGCTGTAAAGATGATAGCCACTTTCGGCTAAAAGTCGGCTCCCAACAGGTCCCCCTTTTTAAATTTGTTTTCAAAAGGGAAGGCTGGGAAAACTTATGGAAACCGTGCCTGCCTTAGGTTGGAACAAAGGACCCCAGCCTCCCTTTCCCGTCTTAGATTCTTTCTAAGGATCTTCACAAGAACAAAGCACTGGAAGAAACTCTTCTTCAGTATGCTCTGAGATCTCCCTCAGTAAAAGATCAGCATTAACTAACTCTTTTAATCTTGTAGATGCTAGACACACTCAAGCTGATGCGTGTTAACCCTGACGCAGGCTCTATCCACTCCCCGTACTAGTAACGTTCCTCCCAACATTGCTGTCCTAGATGTTCACCTTTCTCTTACCCACATCCACAATAAGGAGGGTTTTCTGAATTGTAGATGTCATCTGATGGGCCTAATCTGCATTGTTGTCCTAGATGTGAGGTGACAAATCTGTTTCGAACTGACAATCAGTGATCCTGTGGCTGGTTCCTGAACTCACCAGCGCCTTCTATGAATGTGTGGCAGCTTAAGACAATTAGCATGCCTGCCTCATGTACTGGTCACTAGAAGTTTACAGAATTTTCCATCTTTGATTGGGAGTGATCTAGCACACTTGGTTGGAAGGACAAATTTCAACTGTTGTGTGGACAGTATAGATGTGTTCTCCATTAACAAAATTTGTTGCAGTCTCACAGAACTCACATAACAGCTACAAACCTGATTAACTCAAATGCTGGTGGAATCTGATGCCTGATTCTGGTCTCTGTGGGAATCCTATGTGTGTGGTACAAAGACATTCAGCAGACTGAACACCCACCTGTTATTAATTTTTCTTAGTCAATAAATGTTAGAATTTTAATTGTTATGTTCTATATGAGCGTTTATTTTATTCACCTTTCCAGTGTAGATTTTATCATGTGTACTGCTCTTTATAGGATGTTTTTCTCTTGCATTCTTATTTAATTTAAAAGATATTGACAGGAATGATCATTTGTAGAGTTTTGTTTAATGTGGGTAAAGACCTGATCTGATTCACAAGTACTGTACAAATAGACTCAGTGCCCATGTATATAATCCCAGCACCCAGGAGTTGGAGCAGAAAGAAAAACATTGAAGAATATC
>NW_021608561.1:0-4899 GCF_004785775.1 Grammomys surdaster | reverse complement strand
TCTTTAGTTTCTGTTTCAGTGATTTGTCCATTGGTGAGAGTGGGGTGCTTAATTTTCTCACTATTAATGTGTGGGCTTTTATGTGTATTTTATGCTTTAGTAAAGTTTCCTTTAAAAACTTTTGGGGCATAGAAGTTTACAATTGAGACTTAAACTGGGTGGATTTTTCCTTTAATGAATATGAAGAGTCCTTCCTTATCTCTGTTCATTACTTTTGGTTGAATGTCTATTTTATTGGATATTGTGCGGGGCGCGCGCATGTAGTCTCGCCGGCGAAACCATACACACACACGAACACACACACACACTAGAATCCTTCCGTAGAAACACGTTTATTCCCATAAACCAAAATGGTGGTAGAAGACGAGAAGGCGTGGGAAAGCACTGCCTATATACCCCAGAGCGGGGTATTCACCCCCTGATTGGCTGCTTACTCGTAGCGCGCCAAACGCCGTGGGATGGGCTTAGCTTGGCGGGCTTACCATGGCACATGCGCAGTTTACTTGGTACTAGGAAGAATTACGGGCGACAGCGCCACCTAGCGATGGCGGACTTTGTCAGCTCTCGTGGCGGCTCCCAACAACTGCCCCTTTTTGTTTAAATATAGAGGGTGGCAGGGGTCCCTGGGAAGGTTTCGTAACTCCCACCTTTGGGGGGTCTCACGGCGGGTCTGAGTCTCTTTAGAGGGCGGTGCTCAAACTCTTACCCGTCACGGGGTCAGCCTCCCCACCCGAGGCTGCCCTGTCTTAGGTGGCCGAGCCTTATCCGTCCACTCCGTTATTGACTTACCAGACCTTCTATCCGTGGAACGAACACCTTAGTGGGCAGGGACTGTGTACAGAAATGTTTGAGGCTTTACAGGGTGTCTTTACCAGAAGCCCTAGGGTGCAGCGGCTGAGGAATCTGTCTACTGGCTATTTCCTTTTAGATTTGTCAAACAGACACTGGCCAATGTCCTGTGTCTAGGCTGACTGACATTTCTTCACAGCCAGCACCAAAGAATGGTGAGCTCTATGTCTAGGCTACGAGGGTCGTGCATCCACACCTGGCATTCTCTGAATGTGCGCTCCAGGTTGTGGCCACTCGTAATGCCTGTCACCAGGTAATATCACCATTCGTGGTATACCTCTGGCATATGAGATCAGCTTATTCCCGTCGTTGGGATCAATTGACAGCCGGTCTGGAGACAAAAGGATGGAGTTATCTAACTGACTGCCCTTAGCCTGTCTAGCATGGTACCAGTTATGACTCAAACCCACGGCCTGATCAAGCAAATTCCATCTTGGGGGAATAAGCGATCAAAGAACCAACAGTTTAAAACCGTCTCCCTTACCCTACCAGGTGCAATGGAAACACAAGTCCTCTGGGTACAAGGGCTAAGGGGAACAGAAAGAGATGCAAACACCCATCCCTGTGCAATGGAGTCATCTCCTAGGGGTGCAAGGGCTGTTTGTCTCAAAATTCAGGTACCACAGCTATACAGACAAGAATCAGCCAGGCCGAGACTCCTCACTGACCCAGTGTATTGGGCAAATCTCTGGGGTGCAACGCTGATGGCCTAACATTTAGCACCACTACTCGTGGGGGGAGGACTGCTCATTTTCGAAGCAGTGAAAGCTACACTGCAGGGAAAGCCCCTAGTACTTTGGTCACAAACGCCTGGCCAATAATAGCCTTGCCAAAATTCTATTGAGCTATGAGTTCGCAAACCAATCAAAGGATGAATACTAAACCACAACTTAGGGTAAACTAAACAGGCTTACTCCCACTTACTTAAAAAAAAAAAAGGAAGGGGGGAAAAGGAAAAGAAAGGAAGAAAGCTGAAGAATTCTGGGAGGACAGTCCCTCAGTCAGGAACAGATCCACGTGCGTCGAGTTGATGTTCACCACAGCTGCTCTCAATTTTCTGAGTGTCTCACTGAAGTTTTCTGAGCAGTTTCCTGTAAGATACTGAAATAATTTTCTGGACAGATTAGTTACACGAGTAAAGTTTTTATACTGTACACTGGTGATGTAAAGTGTACCCAGTTTTTTCTCACATCTCAATTGGGCTAGTTGAAAGAGGATATCCAATCTCTCTCTCACTAAATCAAGGTGTTGATTAAGGATGATTAGCCCGCCTTTTAGTAGGGTACTGGCGGAGGTTTGAAGGTTAACAGTCTCTGCCGCCGTGGCTGACAATTGGGGGTAGTGCCCATCTGAACAGAAGTTGACATAGCAATCTCAGTGGCAGTGGCGATAACGGCACTAATTAATATCGTCGTCACTATGGCTGCAGTTATACCAAATCTCCTTTTTGTCTAAATAATGACAAAGTGGAAGGAGTCTCCACGGGGATGGGAACCCATCGCGTGACTCTGGCAACCATAGTGCGAGTGAATCTTTAGAATTCCAACACTGGGACATCCAGCAGGTTTTATTGGTACAATTCTTAAAGGTGGAATTTGATAAAATAAACAAAAATACTAGGAACCTGTATCCCTTGGATCAGTACAAGGGCTATCATCAGAGCCTGGAGGGTCTGTCTGGGTGTCACCTTCCAGTATCGCGAGTCGCCTCGTCAGCCGCTCTGGTAGCCAAAACGGATTGTCTTCTTCCTGTGGAAACACACAGACCGCTCCCCTGGCTCTTAATAAAACAATATCTGGGCCCTTCCATTGTCCGGTCAAAATATCCTTCCATTTCACCATCTCTTTCGGCCTCTCAGGCTCTAAACAGTGACGGTCAGCAGCTGAGTGGCCCTGACTGTCCAGGTTTAGAATATTGAGGGTAAAGAGTGCTATAGAAACGATGACTCGTGGCACTGAGGGCAGGGTCTCCTCGACTCCTCCCTTTTGTTTTATTAGATAAGACTTAAGAGTGCGATGAGCCCGTTCTATGATGCCTTGTCCTTGAGGGTTATAAGGGAGGCCTGTCAGATGGGTTACCTCCATTTGGCGACAAAACTGTCTAAACTTTTGAGAAGTGTACGATGGCCCATTGTCCGTCTTAAGAATTCTAGGCTTCCCCCAGGCACTCCATGCCTCAAGGCAGTGTTGAATAACATGTGCTGCCTTTTCTCCGGTCAACGGAGAAGCAAATATAATTCCAGAATAAGTGTCAATGGAAACATGTAAATATCGTAATTTGCCAAAGGTTGGGATGTGAGTAACATCCATTTGCCAAATCTGTAGTGGCCGAATTCCTCGTGGATTAATTCCTATATGAGGCACTGGTAAAAATTGACAGCAATTCTGACATTGAGTAACTATATCTCTAGCTTCCTTTCTAGTTATCTCAAACCGACGACGTAGCGTCTCTGCTGTCACATGAAAGTTTTTATGAAAATTCTTGGCCAAATCTAATTTGGAAGATAAGGCGATAGCAACCAATTTTGTGGCTCGATCCGCTAGGTCATTCCCATGAGACATTGGGCCTGGTAGACCTGAGTGAGCCCTGATATGTGTAATAAAAACTGGGAATCTCCTATTAACTAAGGCGAATCGAATCTTTTGAAAAACTTTTACGAGTCTACTAGATGGTCTAATTAGCCCTGCCACTTCTAAGGCTTTAACTGCATTTACTACATAAAAGGAATCTGAAACAATATTTAAAGGGCCTGGAAAGGTTTCAAGAACCTCCAGGACTACCAAACATTCCACAACTTGAGGTGAGGTCTCATGATATTGTTTGGCAGTGACCTTATTATCAATTACATAAGCACCCACACCTGTCTTTGACCCATCTGTGTAAACTACCACTCCATCCGGGAGCGGCTTTTGAGATAAAACCTGTGGAAATACAATCGCTTGAGTTAAGGCAAACTGTAAAATGGGATGTTTAGGGTAGTGATTATCTATTTGGCCATTAAAGGAGGTGACCAACACGGCCCAAACATCAGAGGTAGCAGTTAATATTTGAACTTGATGTGCAGTATAAGGCACTATTAAAACTTTAGGCTCCCTTCCAAAATGAGTGACAGCTGCTTTTAATCCCCGTAAGGCAAGCTGAGCAACCGCATCTGGATACCACTCAATAACCTTTGCAGGAGAGGCATTAGGATGAATCCATAATAAGGGTCCATCTTGCCATAATACGGCAGTTGGTAAACATCTGGTTTTAAAGACACACAGATTAAAAGTTTTGGTCTCATCAATGCGTTTTAGCTGAGCTTCCTGCAAGGCATCCTCCACCAATCGCAGGGCATGGTTTGCAGCCGGTGTTAACGCTCTTGGTGAGGAAATATGGGAATCTCCTTCCAGAATGTCAAACAAAGGTTTTAATTCAGCAGAGGGAATTTTCAAAAATGGTCTTAACCAATTTATATCACCTAATAACTTTTGAAAATCATTTAAGGTATGTAAATGATCTCTGCGAATTTCTAATTTTTGAGGAACTATTTTCTCAGGGTAAATAACTGTCCCTAAAAAGGAACCAATTTCTGAAATTTGAACCTTCTCTGTGGCAATATGCAGACCCCACTGTCTTAATGTAGCAATTAATAAAGGATATGAGTTCTGCAAAATGGTCAACTCTTTATGGCATATTAAAATATCGTCCATAAAATGAATCAAGAGTAGAGAAGGAAATTGTTTCTTAACAGGTTCAAGGGCCATTTGTACATACAGCTGACACATAGTAGGACTATTTGCCATGCCTTGAGGCAAAACTGTCCACTGATATCTTTTATCTGGCTCAAGGTGATTAACAGCAGGTAAGGTGAACGCAAATCTTTGCCTATCTTGCGGGTGTAGGGGAATGGAGAAAAAGCAATCCCTAATGTCTATAATTATTATCCTCCACTGCTTAGGTAAAGCAGAGAGCAGAGGCAGGCCTCGTTGCACTGAGCCAAACAGCTGCATCTGTTTATTAATGGCCCTTAGATCATGGAGAAGTCTCCATTTTCCTGATTTCTTTTTT
>NW_021608560.1:0-3097 GCF_004785775.1 Grammomys surdaster | reverse complement strand
TTGTTCTGTGAGCTTGAGGATCTGAGTGTGATTCTCCAGGACCCAAGAAACAAGTCTGGCAAGTCTGAACATGCATGTCATATCCACAGTGGAAACAGAGAACAGCTGGTCTCTATAGCTGGCTAGGTAGACAGCCCAGTCAAAATGGTAACCTAGGCTTGATTCACTCATGAGTGGATCAATACAGGAACACACCTGATAACCTGTGGTATGTGTATACAAATTGACAAAAAACATATTCACACACACGCACACACACACACAAATTGGCAGACACACACAGGTCTACATATCATAGTTAGTTTAGCACATGTGCACACATGGGTAATACACCCTCATTCTCAATTTTCCTCCTTCAAATTGGACTAGACCCCATCCAAAAATATGGAGACATGACTGGATTGTGTGCTTGATTGAATGAAGATGCCTAGGTTGTTGTATTAGCCAGCCATTACCATACAAAATGCAAACACATACACATACATAAGTAGATAAATAAATCATATATATATATCAACATATATATATATATATGTGTGTGTGTGTGTGTGTGTGTGTGTGTGTGTGTGTGTGTGTGTATACATGGAGATAGGAACTTTTGTAAAAATGATTTACAAATCTGTGGTCCCACCAATCCAATAATGGCTGTGTATGAATGGAAAATCAAGTGTCCAGTAGTTTTTCAATCAACCAGTCTGGATGTCTCAGCTGGTCTTAGTAAATGCTAAATTCCCAAAGAGTGAAACTCAGAAGGACAATGGAGAATGGATCTCTTACAGAGGGAAGAACAGGAGGCAAAGAACAGAACTTCCTTCTTGCACAGCCTTAATATATACTGGGAGAAGTAGGCGTGGTCAAGATGAGAGGTGGGTAAATAACACCAAATCTAATCCATCTCAAAAGATTCCTAACATAGTTGTATTTGTCAAGGTCAGAGATAAGGATTAAAAGAAGATCTTTCCACTCAAATTAAGAAAAGACCCTCCACAGGTGGGCACCATAATTTGGAGCTTTTATTTAAATCCTGATGTCATCAAGTTCACAACACAGAATAGCCAGCACAGTTCCCTCCAAACCACCTCACATGTTGACATGGTTTGAAAGACAGCTAGTTTTTGTCATTTTAAACTGTATTTTTTCTCTATCTAGCACTCACCTGTGTCTGTGTGTGTGTGTGTCTGTGTGTGTCTCTGTGTGTGGTTATTTGTGCGTAGTTATTTGTCTGTGTGTGATCTGTGTTTGTGTAGTAGGTATACTTTTCTGTTTGTGTCATCTTTGAGGAGAAATATGGAGGTCCAAGAAGTGACAGAGCTGTGACCAAGCCCAGATCTCTGTTCCCATACTCTCAGAGTCTGACCCACCAATCAAAGAACATACACAGGCTGGACCTAGGAATCTCCCCACATATAGAGCTGATGGGTACTTTGGTCTTCATGTAGGTCCCCAACACCTGGAGCTTGGCTTATTCCAAAACCTGCTGCCTGTACATGGCATAGCTGGGCTGTTTTGTCTGGCCTTAGTGGAAGAGGATGTGCCTAGCCTCCCAGAGACTCAATGTGCCAGGGTAGAGGTGTACACAGTTGGGCCACACCCATTCAGAAGGGGAAGAGCAACATGAGGCAAGGGGTTTGAAGGATTGTAGAAGGGGTGACTGGAAGAGGGACAGTGATCTTCTTTTCACTAATATGTCATGATTCAAGATGGGGTAGTTCTAGCTAGCATTGCCACCTCAGCATAAATATTGTTAAGCTGTGAGGTATAGTAATAAACTTTACATTTAAAATATTTTTGGTTTAGGTTTGGCTTGGTAAGATGTAACCCCATTGTACATCTAGGAGCATGTGTAACGACGAGCCCCAGCTTGGCAGAGACAGGAAACCAACTTGCTCTTAAATCATTCCACAAAAGGCTCATTAGCAGGTATAGAAGGAGCAGCAACCTCACCAGGGAAAGTCACTTATTGCAGGATATTTGATCACAGTGTAAACCCTAAGACTGAACTTGTTGTGGTGTGGCTCAGCCCTAGCACACACTTTTCATTCAAGAGCTTTCCAAAATTAGGATTGAATAAAGTCAACTACAGTTCAGGAGGTGGAGCAAGCAACCAGTTGACAGGGAGTGAACATGAGTAAAGAGAGAGGAGGGACATTGTCCCAGGGTTCCAGGCAGGTGCCACCATCACCTGGCTGCATAAATCTTTTAATGAGGAGTCAGGAAAATTGTTCAATAGTTAAGGGTGATGCTTTGTCAAAAGACCTCATTAGGTTTCTAGATTCAACTTGGCAGCTTACAACCACCTATATCTCCAGTTCTCAAGGATCTCACAGGCTCTCCTGGGTTGACTAGGAGACACACTGGGAACAGAGACAGGTTGGTCTCTAGAGCTGGCTGTGTAGTCAGCCTAACCAAAATGGCCACTCAGCCTTGATTCAATCATGAGGAGATCAATAGAGTAAAACCTGTGGTATGTGTATGCAAATCTAAAAAACCACACTCACACACCGAAACACACACACACACACACACATCACAGACACACACTTCTCCTTATCATAGTCACTTGTATACATATTCACATATGTGTCACACACCCTCGGTCTCAATTTTCTTCTTTCAAATTTGACTAGTCCCCATCCAAAGACACTGAGCCTTGAATGTATTGAAGGCAAGGTATCCCAAAAAGCCTTAAAGAGATTTTGAGTAAGAGGAGTGGCCAATTGTGGGGCCTTTCTAGGTGCCCCCAAGGCATACCATATGGATAAGTACTTGCCTTTTTTGCCTAAGCTTTACTGAGATACTGCTCTTTGTTTCTGCCTGTGCTCTCTTGGGGAAGACACATCCTACCTTCCTGAAAACTGCCTGCTTTGATTCAATGCAGCTGAAATACAGCAAACCAGCAACACTAGAAATAGGAAGAGGTTCCACCATCTAAGGAGACTGCTGGAATCTGGGGTATCCCTGCTACCTCATAGGAAATGGTCTCATGCCAGTACAGACTCTGGGAATTCTATACTGGGGGCATCTAATTTTGCGTCTTATTGAATGAAGATCCCTAGGTTGCTGTATTTTCAGCAGTTATTGTACAAAACCTATACTC
>NW_021608559.1:0-1375 GCF_004785775.1 Grammomys surdaster | reverse complement strand
AGGAATTCCTAAAGTTACTTCTGTGCTTATTAAGCTCTTAGATAGTGGGACTGCTATTAGGTCCTTTTCTGATAGTCAAAACTGCAATGAGAACTCTGCCAGTACCTGAGTGTCATCAGTTAATTGCCCTTAGATAGTAACCATACTCTCTCCTGCTCAGAGCACATTCCAATAAGGTTGTAAAACAATTAACCAAAGGTCACTAAAAGGGAACTCACAATCTATTGTAGGTGCTAGGACAGAAGAGAAACTATTGCCTGGGTTTATCTTTACAAAACTTCCCTAATTTCTTAGTTATAGTTTTAAACCTTCAGTGAACCTGTGGAGCTAGACAGGTGATAGATGTTTAGCTAGATAATTGCTCCTAATGGATATGCATGTATAAACATTATGTGTTGTAAACTTCTACTTCAAATTATGATTTGAATTTTGGTGTGAACTTGTGATGAACTTTGTAACATGTGATCACGTACTCTGAAAGATGTATAAGTACTGAAGAAAAAGACAAAGTAGTAGAGTAGTCATAGAGGTAGAGGTTCGTTAGGAGCCTTTCATCCCTTACTTTCCTTTTCCCCTGCTTAGAATTTTTTCACTTAGAATTTTTCCTTTGTTAGAATGTTTTCCTTTTCCCCACTTAGGACCTCTCTACTTTTCCCCTTAGAAAGCTTTCATAGGAAAATTTTTACACTTAGTAATAAACATTATAATAACTTCTCTAAGTGCTTTTTCTTCCTGGGACCTCAGACTAGCAGGCATAAGTCAGGGCCCAGCAGTTCTAGCTGAAATAGAACAAAGGCTACTTTGCCTAATCCTCTGCTGTTAGGCTACAGGTGTTAATCACCAAAGTCTGCAATCTTTTACCCTCAGAAGAAGTTTTTAGGACTTTTTAGAAGTTATCATCAGCATTTCAGTACAGGTCAGAGATTCAGAAAGCTCTGAGACACACAGACTTTAAAACCATCACCAGGGTCCTACCCTGTGCCCCGCCACTACCCTCTCCAGGCTGGAAGGCTCACTGCACAGATCTATCAACAGGAGAGACCAAGACTGAAACACTCACATGTCATCATTCCTCAGGGTTACCTGCCAATGACTTGGTTGCATGTTGACTACATTGGACTCCTGCCTCTCTAAAAGAATAATGCTTCACCCTTACTGGAGCAGATATATTTCTGTCTGTGGAGTTATATTTCCTTCATATAATGCTTATCCCAAAACCACTATATTACAGAATGCTTTACATGCAGTTGGAGAGTCCGTTATTCACTATCATGGTATTCAACACACTATTGCATCTGACCAACAAACTTACTTCAAAGTCAGGGAAGTATGACAGTGGGTCCACAAAGTATGTTACACAATTTATATCTGGAGT
>NW_021608558.1:0-1292 GCF_004785775.1 Grammomys surdaster | reverse complement strand
GACTATTGATTAATCTAGTTCGTTTGTTACTGATTTACTATTATCCACGAATGCTGAATGTTTTTTATTCATGTTCATTTATTTCTGACTCACTATTGTCTATGACTGATGACTATTGATATTTCACTTTTATTTATTTCTGCTTTCTCATTAACTCTGACTCATGACTATTGATTAATAAAGTTCATTTTTTTCTGATTTACTATTATCCATGATTGCTGAATGTTGATTATTCATATTCATTTATTTCTGACTTACTATTATCTATGATTGATGACTAATGATATTTCCCCTTTATATATTGGTGATTTAATATGAACTCTGACTGATGACTATTGATTAACCAAGTTCGTTTGTTTCTGATTCACTGTTATACACGAATGCTGAATATTGATTATTCATGTTCATTTATTTCTGACTTACTATTATCTATGACTGATGACTATTGATATTACAGCTTATTTTATTTCTGCTTTCTCATGAATTCTAACTGATGACTATTTATTAATCAAGTTCATTTGTTTCTGATTTACTATTATCCATGAATGCTGAATGTTGATTATTCATGTTCATTTATCTCTGACTTACTTTTATCTATGACTGATGACTAATGATATTTCACCTTTATATATTTCTGCTTTCCCATGAACTCTAACTGATGACTATTGACTAATCAAGTTCATTTGTTTCTGATTTACTATTACCACGAATGCTGAATGTTGATTATTCATATTCATTTATTTCTGACTTACTATTATCTATGACTTATGACTATTGATATTTGAGCTTTATTTTTGTCTTGTTTAAAATTAACTATGACTGATGACTATTGATTAATCAAGTTCATTTATTTCTGATTTACTATTATCCACGAATGCTGAATATTCATTTTTCATGTTGATTTATTTCTGACTTAATACCATCTATGACTGATGACTATTGATATTTCAGGTTTATATATTTCACATTTATTATTAACTATGACATCTGACTATTGGTTGTTCATGTTTATTTATTTCTGAGTTACTATTATCCACGAATCTTGATTAATGATTATTCATGTTCATTTATTTCTTACTTACTATTATCTAAGACTGATGACTAATGATATTTCACATTTATATGTTTCTGATTTACTATGTACTCTGACTGATGACTATTGATTAATCAAGTTCGTTTGTTTCTGATTTACTATTGTCCACGAATGCTGAATGTTGATTATTCATGTTCATTTATTTCTGACTAACTATTATCTATGACTGATGACTATTGATGTTTCAGCTTATTTTATT
>NW_021608557.1:0-11666 GCF_004785775.1 Grammomys surdaster | reverse complement strand
AAGTCTGCTCTCACAACTATAATGATGCTGTCTTCACACTCGGACTTACTGCAGTCAAAGGATATGGAGGAAATCTACTAAAGCAAATGGGGACAGGTCAGACTCCAGGAAGATGGGCAGGATTCAGCTGTCCTTGGTATCTGTCCAGACTGAGAAGAGTCCTCTCCTCAATTATGTTTAAAAAATGTACTGGATGCTACTCACTGGGAAAGTTCAAGTATTTTGAACCTTGGAAGTGTGTTTGTTTGGTGGTCTAGGGAGGACAGTTCTAGAGGCACTTGACACTCCACAGGGCTCATTTTAGACTCCATATAATCTGAGGCCAGCCTACAGCATCCCAAGACCCTGACCTATATGGCCTGCCCTGAAGCACAGTTGTGTGCAGACACTGATATTTATTTTACTTTTGTGAAAAAGAAAATGTTCCTCCATGGTCTCTATTTAAATAGGAACACTAAGGACACTCTTCCCACAGCTCAGCACTGGTCACACTGGATTATAGAATGTACAGGACCAAACACTCACCATGCTGTGAAAAGTGGACTTGACAGAGCCCCTCCTGGTGCCTACAGAAACAGTCACATCTTTTCACCACACACTCCTCTTGTTGCATCTCTCCCCTTTATTGTTAGTGTTTATCCAGGAGCTTTTGCCAGCAAGTGTTCACAGAGGAAAGCATAAGATCCACAGGGACTTGATCTGCTGTTAGATGTAAATCAGCCTGTGGCTGCTGCCGTCTCACGCCTGGATAGTCACATCTGAGATGACCCAGAAGATGTGACATTCCTAGCCACAAGGTCCAGATCTCAGGCTGTGGATGTAGATCAGTGATAGAGCATTTGTCCAACACCCATGAGGGCCCGGGTACAATAAGTACCAAACACAGAAGAAAAGGAGAAAAGGACCCTTGTGTGCCAAGACAAGACAAGGAGTCTTGTGTGCCAAACCTGATTCTTTAAGTATGATGGGCCTCTCGTTTAGAGGTGTTCTGGCCCCTGGTCTTCTTGGCTACAACATTGCAGAGATGTGTCCCACTTACAAATGGCCTTTGAGGGGGAGGTTCTGATCAATGGACAAAGTTTTCTGCAGAATACACTGGTACAAACCATGTGTCAGTGTCCATCGGTGACCACCCAGGTATCATGACCACCTCTGAAGTCAAAGAGGTCATGTGGGCAGTGTTGGTCAGACATGGGCATGTGAGGTAGGAAGCAACAGGTCAGTGCCCAGTGGTAGTGCTTCATGTCAGGTCATTAATGGAAAGTCAGTGATTCTAAGGAAGAACTTGAGGGACATGTGCTTGTGTGTGGCAGCAGCATCTTGGAGAACTCTTGAGGAGAACGGGTCCCAGAGGAATCCACAGAATGGAGGAATGTTGGTTTCAGATGGAAGATCACCTGGGTATCCTTTGTTCCGTCCATAATGGGAGCATGCATGTGTCATTGCAATGGTTTATCTATTCTCAGCCCAGGGAGTGACATTATGAAGAGGTTTGGCCATGTTGGAGTAAGTTAACCACTGTGGATGTGAGCTCACTCCCTCAACCTAGCCAACTGAAAGCTAGCATGCTGCTAGCAACTTTCAGATGAAGATGTAGAACTCTCAGCTTCTCTTGCACTATTCCTGCCTGAATGCTGCCATGTTTCTGCTAAATGTTGTTGTTATAAGAGGTGCCTTGGTCATGGTGTCTTTTCCCAGCAGTAAAACCCTAACTAAGACAGAAGTTGGTACCAGGCACTGGGGTATTGCTGTGATATGCCTGAGCATGCTTTTGTTTGGAAGAATGTGGATTTGGGGACTTTGATTTTGGAAAAGCCATGGAGTGTTTTAGTTGGGGCTTAATGGGCTCTCCTAGTAGGAATATGGAAGACATTGTTGCTGTGAGTGATTTGATTTTTCTGGACCTGGCCCAAGAGGATTCAGGAGAGAATTGTGGGATGTGGTCTAGAGACTGTTTTTGTGAAATTTTGGTGAAGAATGTGGCTACATTTTGCCTTTCTCTGGAGAGTCTGCCTGAGGCTAAGGTAAAGAGACTCAGATTGACTGCAATGGAAGTCTCAGAGATGCCCATCATAGACTTTATTCTCTGGTTAAGCCTCATGAAGAACATTTTAAACAAATATAGCAAGCTGAGAAAGAAAAATGTCAAATACATGATTTCAGTGTTAAAGAGGCACCAGGAAGTGAAATGAGCTGAATCATGGATTCAAGGATGTTTAATTGAATTAAGGGTGTGTTGATCTTGGGGCAAGATCCCACCCAGCTGAATTTAGATCCAGGCCTGTTAGTATAAGCCTTAAATCCCAGGAGGCAAAGACAATCAGATCTCTGAGTTCAAGGCCAGCCTAGAACAGAGAAAATTCTACGTGAAGAAAGCCTTAATTTCAGGTTTGGTGGAACAAAACTTCAGTCCCACTGTTTAGGAGACAGGCATGCAGATCCTCTCCCAAGATCCAGAGATAGAAAGGAAACCCATGACAGCATATAGTGTGTGACATCCCTCACCTGTCTGTGCACTTACCTCAAAAGGGCTAACTTACCTGATGCAGGAAAATCCATCCTGAGTTGGCCCATCTTGCACTGTGACCAGCACCTAGTCAGCACCACTGCTTCTCTTTGAGAATGTCATGTGTGACACAGACAGGTAGAGGTGAGAGGCCAAGTGTGTTGTCCCAGTACTGACATGCAAGTTTAATCATCAGGTACCAGAACATACCCTGGAAGGGTTCTGGAGCAAACCAGGAGGAACCCAGCAGCCTCGGACTGTAAATGACTGGAGCAAATTGTCTCTCTGATCCCCTTGACAATGATCCATGCCGGTGTCCTGACTCCATGCAGGTCTACTTTCAGGCCAACTCGGGGCTTGAGAAAGTCACTTGTCTCTGCCCCAACCAATGGTGCCATTCTAGGGAACTGGATTGGATAGGGCAAAGAATCATGGACAGGAGGATGGAACAGGATTAGAGTCTTCTGGCCAGCAATAGCCATGGAGTCACCACAGGCTCCAGTGACACAGAGATGTTGAGTGCAGGGGTGGCATGTTTAGCAGAGAGGAGGAGACCCATGTATAGTCCTTGTTGTGTGGCTGTATGGTATGGTCTCCATTCAGCTCCTGCCTCCCTTCTGCCACACTAGAGGTACTGCAGAGAGTCCCTGCCTGGATTCCACAGGGCCTTCTGAACCTTTGATCTTTAGAGGTCTGGATCCAGCAAGGACAAGGACTGAGCCTCTGCTGACCCCAGTGAATGGTGAGCTGGCCTGTGCAGTGTGCCCAGCAGTGCCCAGCACATAAGCTCCACTTGTTAGAAGGCTGAGGTGTCATCTTTCTGGTTTTGTCATGGTTGCCAACCCTGACCACAGGCCTCTTGTATGTGGCACAAACTGACATACCTATCTCTAGGTGGAAGCCTGTTGCCAGGAAACACTGATCCACTAACTGTGGTTTGTCAGGGCATGTGATTTAGAGGTTCTGGGGTCTAGATATGTCAGCAGTGCTGGTGTGCATCTAAAAAGCAGGAACCTGATTCCTGGGCACCAGGGAGCAGTGGGTCTCCCAAATTTGCAATTCTCTGCAGTCATGTGTACAGATAATTGATTGCTGTCCTTTGGATTCCCTAGAAGAGGACAAATGGAACCTGAATAGAGCTCTTCTGGACTCTGTCCTGTGTACTGTTTATTTCCCTTTCTTGCCTTCGATCTGTCTCATTTCACTAAAATGATGACCAGCAGTGAGTATCACAGCCATTTCCAGGTATTATTTCTTTCCCTAAGCATTCTCAGAAGTAGAAGGTGGCTCATTAGGATGATTGCTACTTTTCAGGCCTCCTTGGGAAAGCTTAGTTTGGGCAAAGAATTGATGAGTTTGGACAGTGTTGGTTACACTTTCATCCCTGCATGGTTACAGTACTACTCGTGGTGCAGGCCACAGCAGGACTGTGGCTCATTACCATGGTCCATTACCTGTGACATCTCAAACTACAGAATCAATGCATCAGATGATTCACTTGGTATGAAACAAGTTGTAGTGTATTGAGAATCAACCTCAGATATAATTCCTGGAGGAGTATTCTGTGTGTTCCTAAAATGCACTCATAGGGGACTGCTGAGCAGGATCATGACACTGACCAACCTCCATTTCTACCTCCCATGCTGAAGAAGTAGTTGGGGTTTGTAAAACTGTTCTCAGATCCAAATAGACTTCTGGTCACAAAGTACATAGCCCAAGCACCAAAGAATTTAAGTCAAACAGGATTTTTGTAAGAGTTAAAAACATTCATGCATGCCGGGCGGTGGTGGCGCACGCCTTTAATCCCAGCACTTGGGAGGCAGAGGCAGGTGGATTTCTGAGTTCGAGGCCAGCCTGGTCTACAGAGTGAGTGAGTTCCAGGACAGCCAGGGCTACACAGAGAAACCCTGTCTCGAAAAACCAAAAAAAAAAAAAAAAAAAACCATTCATGCCACAAGTCACTGCCTGGCTGCTGAGATGGCTTGGTGGGAAAACATCTGCCACCCAGCACAACAGTCTGAGTTCAAGCTTTTGGAGCCACACAGTAGAAGGAGTGTTTTAACTGCTTCTGTTTGAGCCAGCTCCCTCTTACCTTTACATACACACATGGCACACACACTCAAATACACCTAAATAATAAATAAAACCAAATAATAACTAATAGCAAATAATAACTAAAACCAAATGTTCTTTAACACAGTCACTTTTAAAAGAGAAGAAGACAAAGAAACCATGGGTGGAAGAGAGTAATTGCAATCCAGAGGTCTGACAAGAGTAAGAGTCAGAAATAAAATTGTATATCAGAGATCTCTAGGAAGCATGAGTCAATGGCTTGCACAGAAATTTCTGCAAAGTGCACAGACAAGCACCCAATATGAACCTAAACAATGCCCACTGTCACTTATTATTAGAATGAGGCCACAATGATAGAATACTTTGTCGTTCTATTAAAACATCCCTGGAAACACAGGCTTTTGGGTGGCACAGTTTGCAGAGTCTTGCACATTCTTCATAGAGTGTCAATAGGCAATGAGGACAACTGTACAGGAATTCCTCAACAAAACTACTAAAGATGTTCTCAGTCAAGAGTTCCTTCGGAGAAAACATACAGAAGGCAAAGGAGGCTCATAGAAGGGTCATTGGACATCCACGACCAAAGGGAAATGGTTCTGAAGTGTCCAATGACAGATAGACACACAAAAAAGGGGACAGTAGTGGTCCAATTATCCATGGTACCAAACTCCAAGACCACTCTAAGATGGCTGATAGAACTGAACTACAACACATGCTGTGGCTTTTCCTATGGGGCTGAAGAGAGTGGACATGTGACTTGAGGTAAGGTTTTACTCCTGTGAACAGACACTTTGACCAAGGGAACTCATATAAAGAACAACATTTAATTAGGACTGGTTTAATATTCAGAGTTTCAGTTCATTATCATCAAGGCAGGAGCATGACAGTGTCTGGACAGGCATGGTGCAGGAGAAGCTGAGAGTTCTACATCTTCATCTGAAGGCTACTAGCAGAATACTGGCTTCCAGGTAGCGGGGAAGAGTGTCATAAAGCCCACAACCACAGTGGCACATCTACTCCAACAAGTTGACATCTTCTAATAGGGCCACTTCCTGGGCCAGGCATATACAAACCATAACATTCTACTCCTTGGCCCCCATAGGCTTATTCAAACATATGAGTCTATGGAGGCCATACCTAAAAGTAGCAAAATGCTAATTACAATTAGTCCAACTTCAAAGGTTCCATACTCTATAGCAGTCTCAACAAGGTTAAAAGTCTAAAGTTCAAGGTCTCTTCTGAGATTCCTATAATCACTTAGCTGTAATCTCCAAAGCAATACCAGAAATCAGCAGGGTAAACACCAAACTCTGCATCTCCATGTCTGATGTCAAAGTAAAAAGATATGAAAAATTCATACAGAAGCTTGAGACCCCCTCATCTGAGTTAAGGTTGGCAGGTTCACAGGCCTAGGTTCCAGAAACTAGCTGGCCACCCGAAGAAAGAACTAGCCAGGGGGCAAGTCAGCCAAGTCATTCTGACAAAGATTAGTAGAACTAGTAATACAGGTTGGCCAAGTCATCCAGGGAGGTGAATAACCACAAGGTAAATGACTAGGCTCAGGTCACATTCCTGAATAGAATGTGTACAGGATGTTTCCCACTCCCCACACTGGTCTGTGACTAGCTGAATAATAGGTTGAAACTTTCCAACTATTTTTATGATGTAGGTTGGAATTCTCCACTATCCCCTCCTGGTTTCTCCCTTCACCCCTCTGGTTTGCTGTTTTCTCCTTTAAATACCCCTTGCTCCCGAGCCTCGGGGTCGACCTTCCTTCTGGAAATCTCGGCCTCAGTCGACTGATATCCTGAAATCTGGAAATAAAGCCTTTTGCGGTTTCCAGCAAGTTCTGTTGATTCTGGTTGGTCGAAATCTCTTGTGGCTTGAGTGGGGGTCTCCCCACTCCGGGGGCCTTACATTAGCAGACGTCAGATCTTCCTTTTTCATCTTTGTTGACTACAACAAACTTCTTTCTCCTGCACTGGTTCCCTTCCATGTTTGCAGCTTTTCTCAGCAGATAGACCAGGGCTCTGTCATCTTGAACATCTTGGGGTCTCCAAGCCAAGTTCAATGTTATAGCTTCGTGTTTCAATGTCTGAGATGCACACATGATCTTCTGGCATCCTCCAAAAAGGCTGGTGTCACTTCTCTGGCTCTGCCCTCCATAGCACTCTAAGCTCAGATTGATCCACTCCACTGATGCAGCTGTTCTTGGGGATCATCTCATGGTACTATCATCTCCAAAACACTACTGTCTTCGACTGCAATTAGGCTTCACCAATAGCTCTCATAGACTCTCTCCATGATGTGAAGCCTCAACTACTTTGCATGACCCCTTCAGTTCAGGGCCATCTACTGCAACTGAGGCTAGACCTTCACCAATGGCCTTCCATGGCTTCTCACAGTGCCAAGCCTCAACTTCTCTTAATGACTCATCATTTCGTGCCTCCAAACTTGGACTGTAAGACCTCCAGAGAGGGGAGACCGTCACTCAAGTCTCGAGAAGATGTGACTCACCCACAACCACGAGAGACACCAAACTTGTTGCAATAGCAAGAGGTTTAATTAATCATAGTCAGCGCTGGGTTGAGACTCGTATCCCATGCAAGGACAGAGGAGTGTTGGCCAAGAGGCTTGGGAGAAAGGGGTATTTAAAGGAGAAAACTGCAAACCAGGGAGGTGAAGGGGGAAATAAAAAACTGGAACAGTAGTAAATAGTGAAAAGTTTTCAACCTATTATTCAGTTAGCCATGAACCAAGGTGGGGAGTGGGAAACATCTTGCACATGTCATAAACCAGGGTGGGGAGTGGGAAACATCCTGCACACATTTTTCTCAGGAATGTGACCTTAACCTAGCCCATTGTGGTCAGTCATTTCCTGGAGTACCTTGACCAACCTATATTTGTAGTTCTGTTATTCTTTGTAGTAAGTCAGTCCCTGGAACGGCCTAGCTGACTTGCCTTCTGGCTCTTTCTTTAACTCAGTCCTGTGAATTTACTAACTTTAATTCAGATGGGGGTCCTGATCTTTTTCTGTAATTTTTGCCTCCTTACATTCCCCACTTCTTCTAATGATAGTTTTTAACCATAAAAACTGAACCCCACTTCTTCTAATGTAAATCTGATTACAGATCTTGCATTTCAGTATCTTCATAGCTTCCGTTTTCGTGTCCTAAAGTTAATATTGATGGCATAGCAATAAAAGCTGAACAGCACTAACTCTCTCTCTAACAAAGGTAACTAATCTGTTTAAGATGCAAAAAACAGAATCAAAAGGGGACCAGCGAGGGAAAATATCAGAGTGATAATGTCTAATTCCTGAAGCATGTCCTGAAAGGCTGCCTCATGGTTGTGCTGCACGCCATTGGCCACACACCGCAGGGTCTCTAGTGTCCTCTGGAATGCTGCACCGGCCTCACCCAGAGGCTTCAAGTCCTTGGAGCTGGTCGCCTGCTCCCACAGGTATAGCTCGTTTCTCTGCAGGCCAAACATGGTCGGACACCGCAGGCAGCTTGGTGGTGTTGAACTAGAACCACGTCTCCCAACGGTGTGGCACACTCGGGTCTCCAGTCTCGTAGGCCCCTTTCAGCTGTTCCCAGACCTCGCGTTGGACCACTTTAAGTGCTTTTATGTAGGCAAACAAGGATTTAGAAAGGACAGCATCAGGATCATTCATTCTGCCCACCTCAGTAAGTGGCAGTGGTACCCCACACAAAATCTCAAACAGTGTAAGCTTAAATCACTCTAGAGTGTTCCACACTCAGAACAAGGCAAAGGGAAGGGGGGCTGTCTAGTCTTTACCACCGGTCTCCAATGCTAATTTGGTTAAGGTCTCCCTAATTGTTCTACTTATCCTCTCTATCTGTCCTGAACTCTAGGGGTTTATAAGCACAATGTAGTTTCCAATTAATCCCCAGCTGTGTGGCCAGTCCCTGACTCACCTGGGCAACAAAGGGCAGGCTTATTAACAGACCCAATTACCTTGGGTATTCCAAACCTTGGAAAGATTTCTTCCAGGATCTTCTTAGTCACCATGTTGGCAGTTTCATTCTTCCTGAAAAGTTGTCTATAAAAACTAAAAGATATTTATTTCCATATTTTGTCACTTCGACTTTTGTGAAGTCCATCTCTCAGTAAGCTCCAGGCCAGTCGCTCCTCAGTCTCTTCCCATTGGTTAAGGCACAAGCTCTATAATTTCTCACCACAGCTTTCACCAAATCAGATAGTCCTTCTTGTGGGATGATTAATTTACCATCTCAGTTTTTATTACCCCATAAGGGGTTTCAGAGTGAAAGCCCAATTTGTCCATCACTTGATGGTCATCGGTGGCATATCTGAAACTGATATCTCGAGTGTCAAAATAGTCTCTGGAACCCTTAACTGCTAGAATCATTGCGCCCTGGGCAGCTTTCTAGGCAGCCATGTCAGCCATCTGATTTCCTTTTGCAACAGTGTCCTGAGCCCTCTGGCTTTGGTTCAAAGAGGCTCAGTATTTCTGCAGATGTCAGCAGCCCTCTTTGTCTATAGATTGCACCATGTATATGAGCCATGGCAAAGGCATATCGGTACTCGCTTTCCATCTGTCACTGAATCTCCCGTCATTCGCTTACCTTCCACCATGAAACTGCTGCCATCTGTATACCAGTTCAGACTTCCTGGCAAGAACTGGTCCTTCAGGTCCCTCCGAGTACCTGTTTCTTCTGCCAGGATGTCAATACAGTGATGGATGGGAGAAGAGTCATCAGTCACAGGCAGCAAGGTGGCAGGATTCAAGATGGCCGGGGGTGCAAAGATCACCCTTTCAGTCAACAACAGGCTCCGATAATGTCATCTATCAGTCAGGGGGCTGCCGGAAAGTTGATGCTGCCAAAAGTCCTCTCTGGTAGGAGCAAACTGGGGAGGTTAAGTATCTTGTACTCTCTTATTGACTTTTCTTAGACCTTGTACTGGCTTGTAATCATTAGTGCCTGGCTTCTTCAGTTTCAACCCAAACTTTTGGGAATTCTGCTAGCCATTCACTGATATCTGGGGCTTCTGCCTTCGTCACCCAGGTTCTCTGTCTACCTAAGTCCTATCCTATCTCTTGTCTTTCTCTCCTGCACTGCGGCCAAAATTCTTCCTGCTTGCAATCTTGCCTGCCTTTTCTCTCTTTTCTTTCTCTCTTTCTTTCTCTCTTCCTTCCTTCCTTCCTTCCTTCCTTCCTTCCTTCCTTCCTTCCTCTCTCTCTCTCTCTCTCTCTCTCTCTCTCTCTCTTTCTCTTATAGTACACTTTCTCCGCCTCCTTAACTAAATCTTCCAGTAACCTCTCAAGAAACACAGACAGTGGCTCATTGGGTCCTTGAAGGACTTCTCTTACCTTGGCCAAATTGATGGGCCATCTTGCTGCCCTCGGAGACCCGCAATAGCCCGATGGTAGAGCACCAGCTGCCCCTTACTTGCAGTTAAGGAGGGATTTGGCATCAATCTCATTGGGAAGCTGTGTTGTCACCAGGAATGTACTTACGGGCTTCTAATAGAATTCTTTCCTTCTCTTCAGTAGTAAAGAGAACCTGTAAATGCTATTGACAATCATCCCAGGTGGGCTGGAGGGAAAACATCAAAGACTCTACCAGTCCCATCAGACTGTCTGGGTTGTCTGGAAAGGAAGGGTGATGAGTCTTCTAAGACCCCCACAGATATCTCCTCTCTTTCTTAAGGGGGGAGGGCCTAAATTTGTCTCTACCACTGTATCTAATTGACAGCAGGCTGGTACTGTGTCACAGCTGTTTTTATTTTTTCTTCCTCTTGCAATCATCTCCACTTGCTCTGTTTTCCTCTCAACCATAAACATGAGTGAGTCAAAATTTCTGGAGCTCACCATTGAACTGCCAACTGCAGCCATTGTTTAACTATATTTTTTAAGTTTCTTTTTGTAATACTAGAGTGTAACCATAGTTTTGAGAAACAAAACCAATTTTTAACAATGCAAACAATCCATTTTCTCTAAAGTCAACACTAAATGCATTACTTTCAGGTTACAAAGTTGGCTGTCAGTTCTTATACATGAATGCATGGTAGTGCAGCTTTTAATAACTCATAAGAGACATTGTTTTAAATCCTATCTCTATACATCTGGTTTCTGAATGACTCCAATCCTGAGTTACCAGCTTTAAGCCAACTTTCTTTTACCAAGGTTGCAAAATTTTAACCATACTCAATAACTTATAGGCCAATAACCTATAACCAAGACATGCAGAACATTTTTTTTCTTTTTATTTTATTTTATTTTATTTTATTTTTTTGGATATTTTATTTACATTTCATATGTTATCCCCTTACCCCATCCCCCACCCACCCGGGAATCCCCCATCCCCTTACCCCTCCACCTTCTTCTCTGTGGATGTAACCCCCACTACTGATTTGTTTGAGTTGATTTTATAACCAGCCACTTTGCTGAAGTTGTTTATCAGGTTTAGGAGTTGTCTGGTAGAAGTTTGGGGGTCACTTAAGTATACTATCATATCATCTGCAAATAGCGATATTTTGACTTCTTCCTTTCCTATTTGTATCCCTTTGACTTCTTTTTGTTGTCTAATTGCTCTAGCTAGGACTTCCAGTACTATATTGAATAGGTAGGGGGAGAGTGGGCAGCCTTGTCTAGTCCCTGATCTTAGTGGGATTGCTTCAAGTTTCTCTCCATTTAGCTTGATGTTGGCTACTGGTTTGCTGTAAATTGCTTTTACTATGTTTAGGTAGGGGCCTTGAATTCCTGATCTTTCCAAGACTTTTATCATGAAGGGATGTTGAATTTTATCAAATGCTTTCTCAGCATCTAGTGAGATGATCATGTGGTTTTTTTCTTTGAGTTTGTTTATATAGTGGATTACATTGATGGATTTCCGAATATTGAACCATCCCCGCATTCCTGGGATAAAACCTACTTGATCATGATGGATGATTGTTCTGATGTGTTCTTGGATTCAGTTTGCTAGAATTTTATTGAGTATTTTTGCATCGATGTTCATAAGGGAGATTGGTCTGAAGTTCTCTTTCTTTGTCAGGTCTTTGTGGGGTTTGGGTATGAGTGTAATTGTAGCTTCATAGAACG
>NW_021608556.1:0-6703 GCF_004785775.1 Grammomys surdaster | reverse complement strand
TTGAGACCAGAGCCACCCAAAGCATCCTCACCCTAGTGAGTACCTTTGTGGTCTTCTATGTAACCTCTGTTGTCCTGACATTTTATCTGTCTGTGATAGATGTGACATTTAGGTGGCTATCAAATGCAAATTTAGCCATGAGTGCATGCTTTCCAGCATTCTGTCCCTTTCTGCTCCTCAGACACTACATCTCAGTTTTCAGGCTCTGCTGTGCTTATTCTTACCAGACAACACACGGTGCTTGTGTAGTCAGAGAACTCTAAGAGCCATAATGTCTACATCCCTCTTTCCCTTTCTTGTACTCTGTTGCTTTCTGTGAACACATTGTCAATATGAAGCTTCAAAGTAGACACTGAATATGTACACTGTTTCCTTCCAATACAGTTTGTAATTTAACCTGGGTGAAGTACAATTCATGCTGTATGATCTCAATGCTAAAAAATCTGTTGCCCTTTGTTTGCAAGGTGAATGTCACAATAGCAGAGATGTTGACTCCATGGGTCTGTATTGATTATAGTTTAAAATGATGTTCTATAAGGATGGGAATTTTAATTAATATTCTCTGCTACAGTACAAACATTAATTAGGTATTTATTTTCTCCTCCTTGTACAACAAGATGTATGTTCTCAGCTACCACTCCAATCCCCTGTCTGCCTGCTTGAACTTACAGTCCTTGCCAAGATGGAATTGTACTAATTCTCTTAGATTTTAAGTAAGTCAACAATTAAATGCATTCATTCATAAATTTCCAGGAAGAAGGTGTTTTATCACTAAAATATTAAGTGTAACCAAGTTGGTACTGGCGACTGGGATTTTTACCCCCTGGATAAGGTATACAACATGATCAGGATTGGACAGGCCTGGACATACTGTTACTTAGGTCTTTGGACCAGAATGCATTTAAATGCATTCAAATGCATTTAAACCCTCCAAGCATATCTTATCAAATCATCATAGTAGGAACTTGGACAACAGAAATATTGAGAGTATTAAGGACTATGGGAGCCCAGCTCAAGAGATTTCAGAGCAAATAATACTAGAGACCACTATTACGATAGTCTGTCAAAAATGTGGCTGCTCTTTAGTCTTGTTCTAAAACCAGCCAGAGGTCAAATTGATAAGTGTTGTATAAATGTAGCTGAAAGAAAAAAAATGTCAAGACAGTGGTTATTAGTGATCACCTTTAAGCAGATTTATTGAAAAACAGCATTTGATAGAAAAAGAGATACACAATATAGTTTGGAGAGAAATAGAGATGCACAGGAAGATAATGTTGGAGTCAAGTCCTGTTTCCAAACAAATGAAAAATGCAGAGAAAGACTTTTTGCTAAATGCAATAAAGGGATTGGTCCTCTCTGGGTGAGACCCAAACAAGATAAGCCTTGAACCTCTGATAGGAAAAGGCTGAGGGATCTCCTTGTTCTAAACAGCAATAGAAAGCATATCCAGATGTAAGACAAGACAGCAGCCAGTTTCCTGCCCCAGCAGGTGCAAATTCTTGGCAGCTTTAATCATGTAGTTCTAACTTTAGAGTTAAGAAGTATACAGGAGTAAGTGGGTTGTGTAAATTTTCTCTGAGGCTAGGGAAAGGCCAAATGTGTGGTGTGGGAAGCTCTACATGGAGCCCTGGATAGCCGCCAGGGCCTGAATCTATGAAGCTGAAGTCTGTAATCTGTTGGACAAGATATTAGAGATGACAGATGGTTACCTGCTGAGAAAAGCTACAGACAAGCTGTAAAGTCAAGAGAGATGGACGTGCTGACATCAGCAAAACTGAAAGGAGTGGGACTCATGAAAATCCATCTATGAAGGCTTGTGACATTGTGCATTGAGATAGAGAATTTAGATTTTGCCCTGATGGATTTTGTTCTTCCCTTGGTACAATATTTCCTTACTCTGTTTCTTTCCTTCCTGTTTTTTTTAATGGTAATATATATTCAGCCATTGTATGTTAGAAGTGCATAATTTCCTTTTTATATTTTATAGGATGATTCAGGTGAGAGATGATTAGTATTTCAGAATAAAGTCTGGACTTCTAAATAGCATTGAGACTCTGAAAGAATATAGGGTTTTTAAAATTTTACTGAATGTATTTTATGGTATCATATGGCCTCAACCCGAGGGGAGGGGTGGCAGGGAGTAAAGTCTGTTGGTTTTAATGAAAATGGCTCACATAACCTTGTATTTGAATATCTTGGTTTTAATTCAGCTGTGTAATTTCTTAGGAAACTTTAGGTCATGTGTTTTCGCTGTAGGAGGTATATCAATGGTAGTGGGCTTTGAGGTTTCAAAAGCTCATAGCAGAGTTATTCTTTCTTTGTTTCTGCCTGCTGCCTGTGCATTTGGATCTAAATTCTTGAATACTGACACAGTTCTGTACCTGTTTGCTTAATGCTGAATTCCCTGTCCAAATGGAAATGTACTCTGATGCTCTGAAAGTATAAGCAAGCCCACAACTAAATGCTTTTTATGACTTAAAAAAATAGTTCTGGCTGGATAGATGGCTCAATGTGGAAGAGCATTGGATGACATTCAGAGTATCAGGGTTCAGTTCCCAGCACCCATATAGCAGCTCAGGACTGTGAGAACTACAGCTACATCCATACACAGACATAGATGCAGGCAAACACTAATAAACATTAAAAAATCCCTTGAGAAGACAAAGTAGAATAAATTTTGTGTGTAGATTGGAGGCTGATGGGATTGGAACAGGAAGGATCAAGGAGAAGGTAGAAGGGAAGAAGAGAGTACTTAGAGAAACAACTGGGTATTGGGCAGGTGTGTGATATAGACACCTAGGTTAGTGGAATCTTTTTGAAATCTACCAAAGTGACTCTAGTGATGTCTCTTTACAATGTGGGGACATGGAACCCCAAAATGAGCATCTCATATAGCAGGTATGAGCATGAGACATTAACCTAGTCAAAGAATTTTTACTACACCTTTTTCTTTGAAAGATGAACTGGGGTAGTGTTATCACAGAATCTGTGAGAGTGGCCATCCAGCAACTGGTCCACTTCCAGGCCCACTGCACAAGAGGCAACTCATGTATGACACTGCCTGAATGGTAAGCAACCAGAGGCTGGCCAGTTCAGAGTCTCAGGGGAGGATCAAACATCACTGAAAAAATTTAATGAAATGATACCAAAAGACATCAAAGAGGTTTCACCTAGCAACTGATAGAAACTGTTGAAGAGACTCAGAGCCAAACATTAGGAAACAATTAGAGGAAGTCAGCAGAAGAGTAGAATGAAGGACTGTCGGAGTCAGAGTGGTCAAGGACAATACAGGAAGACCCACAGAATTAACTAATCTGAGGTCATAGGGCTTCACAGGGGAGCTAGGTCTGCTGCATATAAGGTATTGTTGTTAGCTTGGGGTTTATGTGGAATTCCTAACAGAGGGAGTGGGAAGCTCTCTGACTCCATGCTTTAGACCCTTTTCCTCTTAATGGGTTGTCATGCCCAGCCTTGATGTGAGGGTTTGTACCCAGGCTTATTTTAAATCTAATATGATGCAGTTGATATCCTTAGGAGGACAGCTCTACGTATTTGAAGAGAAGAGGAAGAATAGTAGACTTGAGAAAGAGGGGTCTTGGGGGGGGTGGATGGGTAGGAGAAAATAGAAGGGAAACTGTGTTCAAGATATAATGTATGAGAGAATAATATACGTTAACCAGTGTGTGTCTGTGTGCAGATCACCCTAAGTTGAGGAATCTGGGTTTCTGGTTGTCAATAGATAGGTAGAATTAAAACGATCCGAAGCCTGAGGGTGTTGCATAAGACTTAAAAATTATATGGCCCTGTAGGGACTGCAGAGTAAGTAGATGTCATGTTTCTAAGTCTATTTCCCTCCACTGGAAAGGTGAGAGGTAGGAACGACATACATTTTCAAAATCATCTTCAGACAAACTTTCAAATGAAAATGTTCAGAATTGAACTGTAGAAACTGCATACAATATAATAATTTCTTGAGACATTTGTACATGCAAGAATCTTTTTGAAAATTTAAACAAAGTTCAATGACAGATGGGAAAAGAGAAGTGGGTTTGTGGTTAGCACAAACCTGTGTTTCAAGTTCTTGGCAGGTAGAGGTGGGAAGATAATGTGTTTGAGTAGAGCCTGGGTGACACAGTTAAACTCTTGTTTTGTGGACTGTAATAAATCCCGGGCTGAGGTTTCTACTCTGCCTTAAGTATTTAACTTCCTGGATGAGATACACAAACTTTATATTTACAACAATCCTTAAACAGCACAATAGTTGGATAGATAGTATTGTTCATATTATTAGAATTTACTTTCTTATCAATATTTCCAAGTTATTACTTACTATGTTTCATCTTGGTTGTTCTTTTTTTTTTAACTGGTCACTTCCCAGGTCAATGTTTCCTTGACCTCTAACCCATGGCAGCTTCTTCTTCCTCTTCACTTCAGTTTAGCCCTCAATTTCCTCAACAAATAAAGACGGGACAACAAAGAATGCAGACTAGCTTTATTTTGTCCCAATCATTGTATTCAATTTCCTTTTGTGTTAGCATTAAGATATGTAGTTAAGCACCTCATTTATATTACAAAATACAGACTAGATTTTCAAGTAATTTATACCTCAACATTTTGATAATTGTCAAAGTAGTTCCCACTCTATATTTTTAGTTACTTTAAAAAGAGACATTTAATTAGCCAAGAATATAAAAGACTATCCTATTGCTTCTTATATTTTAATGCTAATATTACCCCAGAGCTGAGAGAGTCCACACATAAGAGGCTAAATGACCTTGCCCCAAGTAAACTTCTCATTCATTTTATTATTTGAATTTATGTTTCAAATTCAGTAAGCTTTGGCATAAAAGGATGCTTAGAAAAAAATATGTGATCTACTTCCCCAGAAAAGTAAAAACAAATCTACATTGTTTTTAAAAAAAAAAGAATGCTTGGAAAAAACATGTGATCTATTTCTCTAGAACAGATTCAAATAAAACTAGGAATAATTGCATTTCATTAGTGCAGAAGGAGTTATTGGAGTTTTCCTATCATAAAGGGCTTTAAAAGCAGTCCTATTATATAGGGCTTGATAATTACTAGTATAAGCTAGGAATTTCTATGGAATCACCATTAAGGATTAAGAAATCATTTATTTGTCTATATAGCATCACTACAAGACTGTACATCATCACTGATTTGCTGAAATCTGACCAAAAAGGTGGGCTAGTACCTAGTGATTGTTATACATATTTAATAATAACAATGAAGGCATATTAGGAGCAGGATTCTTTCCTAAGATGTATTCTGTTTTGATATTGCCTGAAAAGGAATCATCCATTGTGGTTGACAGTCCATTGTGATACAATCTTACAAGAAACATCCTTTCCTAGAAGACTCCTGGTAGGGTACAATAATGATACATTCCCAAGAAGCTCCTCTATTGGTGATTGGTCAAATAACCTGGCACAAATGTTTATAGATTACAGGCACAAAAGCCCCACCGTCTCTAGACTCTAGCTCACAGTCAGCTCCTGAGACTGATCTAGGTCCTGATTGATCAGTCTTAGGGTATGACATTCAATAAATTTTCCCTATCTGATTGAGATTGGTGTTTGAGTGGTTTGTGCTATGATTCCCAGACCAAAACAAAAGTTGAAGAAAAACTGAAGATCCAGAAATGAACCCCCATACCTATGGTCACTTGATCTTTGACAAAGGAGTTCAAACCATCCAGTGGGAAAAAGACAGCAAATGGTGCTGGTTCGAGTTGAGATCAGTATGGAGAAAAATGCAAATTGATCCATACTTATCTACTTGTTCAAAGCTCAAGTCCAAGTGAGCAAAGGACCTCCACATAAAACCAGATACACTGAAACTAATAGAAGAGAGAGTAGGGAAGAGCCTCAAACACATGGACACAGGGGAAAAGTTCCTGAACAAGACACCAATGACTTACGCTCTAAGATGAAAAATTGACAAATGGGACCTCATAAAATTGCAAAGCTTCTGTAAAGCAAAGGACACTGTCAATAGGACAAAGCAGCCACCAACAAATTGGGAAAAAGATCTTTAGGTGTTGCATTTGTGGTGGACATTGCACATTATAAATCATTTATGACTTTTTCCAAGAAAAGTATGTATGTCCTCAAGAAGTAACTTTATCTGGGATTACTCAAGAGTCTTCTTTGCCATGGAGACTTTGAAAATCTTTTTAAAAGTTGAGTGGCCATAGAGTTCTTTACACACACCTGCCAATAAACAAACTCAGAAACAAATAGATTTGGGAACTGATCAGATTACAGGTGACTTCCTATATGTAGGCTACAGGACATTAACCCTATAAAATAAAAACAAAGTTTGTGGGCCTAAAATAACAACCTTTTATATTACACGGATGCACATATACACACAATATAATATATAATATAATGAATAATATAATGATATATAAAAATCATACCTGCAGATCCTGAACCTTGCAGGTTAGCATCCGTTCCCTCCCCCATCTCCCCTGCTTTGGGACACTCCTCAGATCCTCTGAGAAGTGTGCTATTCCTAGTGAACCTCCATTCTATTGTGACCTCTCTGCCAACCTTCATCACACCTGTGACTCCTGAACAATACAGATATGTTGATCTAGAACCTTCAGCCCAAAAATACTCATCAGAGGCCCTCTCTTCAGGTACATCAAGGTTAATCCCCCTCCCAGTACCTACTACAA
>NW_021608555.1:0-28798 GCF_004785775.1 Grammomys surdaster | reverse complement strand
GTAAAGACCTAACACAGAGAGTTAGAGATCCACTTCCAAGTACAGTCAGTGTTTATTACAGCTCTGCCTCACTGTCCATCTGACAATGTTCTATTGTTTTTGAGAGACACCACCACTGGGGGAGGCTGTGTCAAGTTTGTATATCAGGATCGTAATGTAACACCTTTCCCCTGGGCTCTTCTCTCAATTCGTTTTTATGTCACTTATCGATAAGTGTTCCACTTAAGCATCCCTAAGCCCAATTACTCTTCAACTGCGTGAGGCAAACCTCTGAAAGATCGCGATGACTGAGGCTTTGCTTTCTTGCATCCTTGCAGTCACTAGCCTGTCCTGTTTCTCCCAGGGGATCTCTTTCAGTGTCCCACACTGTAGTCCTGTTGGTCCTAGGAATGCTACCCAGAGAGGCTTATGCCACCATGTTAACAGGCGTTGGGGAAGCCACCTTCCCTTTCCAACCCCCAAGGCTTACCCTTGAAGGCGATGCCCGCGTTGTTGACCAGCACGTCCAGTCCTCCGTACTCCTTGAGCAGAAAGTCGCGTAGCGCGCGGATGCTCTGAGGGTCATCGATGTCCAGCTGGTGGAAGCGTGGGCTCAGGCCCTCTGCCTGCAGCTGCTGAACCGCCGTGCGGCCCCGCCCCTCGTCCCGCGCGGTGAGCACCACGTCCCCGGAGAATTTGCGACACAGGTCACGTGTGATCGCGAAGCCGATTCCTTTGTTAGCACCGGTCACCAGCGCCACGGGTCTGCCGGAAGACATGGCTTCGTGTGTGTAGGGTGGTCGTCGGAGACCAAGGATCCTGGGTCAAACTCTTCAGGTTAGAGGCAACCGGACAGCTGGTCTATACTGGGGTATTCTATTGGCCAAGAATCGGACGGCGTTGATCCCGCAAGCATGCGCAGTCTAAGCCCCTCCCCACTTGGGCGTGGCTTGTCCGGAGCCTGATTGTTAACCAGTGTGTTTTTGTTTAAGTGGAGTTTTTTCAAATTGTTGTTATATCTTGGAAGTGGCTCACTTTCCCAGTTGTTTTATAAAAATTTACCATGAAGAGAAAGGTGTCAGGTTGTTCTTATCTCAGATTATGCTCCGTGCTGTTGGAAGTCAAAAAGTAGCCCGGAAAAGTGCGAGGTCATATGATTGACATCTAGGCTTTTCCATTAAGAAGTTTTGAAGCCAGCAGCCTTGCAAGATTGAAGGAGAAGTCTGGAGAGAGGATACTCAGCTGTCTTCCTGGCAATCATGCATTCAGCTTGCTCATGCGACTCGGTCTTCTTCAGTGTTTGTATTAATCTTTCACTCTTTTACCCAAATTGCAAATTGGACCTCCGTATGTATTCTTTCTGGTGTTTAAAAACATTAAGCTGCCACGTAAGTCGTTGGAGGTTGAATTGAACAAATTGGAAGAAAACGATGAGGAATCAGAATTTGTGTAGATTTTTTTCTCTTAGGGCACTAAAGCAAAGCTAATAGGTAATACTGTGGTAGGAAACATTCCTTACTAGCCTGGAGTAGCCCTTTAGATATTTCCAAGAGCTTTGCCTTACCTGGATGTTAATACCAAAGTGTACAGAGGTGTGAGCCTTCAGGGAAAGCTGCTCTTCTGTGTTCAAAATAGCGTCATGATGCACTGTTTAGTCCTTTTTAAGATGACATGATGCCGTTTGTTCAGAAAATTACATTTGGTTCAGTAGTGGGAAACAAATTTCCTCACTGGTTCCTAACACCCTGGAAATAGGGATCTCCAGGTCAAGTTTCATTTCTCTCTGTTCAGTAGGTTCCTATTAGATACAAATGGCCATTTAGATTAAAGTAAGATATTTTCATTATACTGACTGCACAGGAAGACCTCTCTGTATGTGCATGAGGGTCATTGTATTCGGAATACAGTAAAGTAGAAGAAACAGATGTAAGACATTTCCATTTCAAAAGATTCTATTGCCTCATATAGATTGCTTGTTATTTTCCATTCAAAGTAGGCTCCTAGTCAGTTGTTTAACAAGCCTTAATAATCAGAAGGCGGGCTGCCCAGGGTGGGATGGCTCAGCAAGTAAGGGCAAGGACCTTGAAACCCAGCAACCTGAGTTCAATCCTTGGAACCCATGTAATCACTGGAGGCAAAAACCATGTATGTGTGTTCTTACTGAACATATGTCTGCATACCATATGCATGCCTAGAGGCCAGAAGAGAGCTTTGGGCATCAGATCCCACAGGCTAGCATCATACAAGGTTGTGAGCTGCCATGTGGGTGCTGGGCATCAGAGTAAGCAATGCTCTGAACTGCTGAGCTCCCTAGCACCCATCGCTTGACATTTTTATGGAAGTACTTGGAGACTCACATGCAATTGTAAGAAATACTGAAATTATACACATTTACAAAGTTATAGTAAAATATGTATCAACAGCAAGACAAGCTTCCAATTCTATTCAGACTTCTCTTTTTTGATCTCAGGTAAATTTATTTATTTTATGTGATTTCATTGGCATTTTAGGTTTGGTGGCCATCACAGTCAAGACACAAAGCACCAGGATCCTTCTTGTCAGTTTTTCTTGAGCAGACACCCCTCCATTCTCCTTGGTGCTCAGCGGTGTCACATAGGTGAAGTCATACAATGCATGATCTTGACAACTGCTTTGTCATTCAGGATAACAGCAGTTTGTGGTTTTCTCTTTTATACCAGTGACTATTTGGTATGCAATTTCCATACCACCAGGTCCTTTCTTCTGTTGCTGGAGTGAGACAGATGTTCACTGAATTATTTCAGTACAAGAGCCACACTCAGGGGTAGTTCATGGTATATAAGGACCCTGAGAGTTGTGAAGGTCCTGCTGTCTTAAAGAAACAGAGCTGCAGATGAGTATAATGACAATTAGGACCACTGGAGGGGGGGGGACCAAGGTAGGCCCTCCTGATCCTTCTAGGTTTATTGTACCTTGCATTAGAAACTGCCTCAATCTGTTAAAGACATTTCAAATCAGATCAAAGCCATTCAAGATGAACTTGACTCTTTGCCACCATGGTGGGGGATTGACCTCCTCACTGCATCCCACAGAGGGATCTACACTTTCCTGAAGGAACAATGCTGTTTTTACACCAAGCAATCTAAGGTGGCTCATATGAGGCCCAGTGGCTCAGGGACCAGGTACTGAATAATCCAGTGTCCCTTCCATCCTGGCTCCTCCCCATTCTCATGCCTTTCCTCTTTATCCTCCCCATCCTTTACCTTTTTGCCTTTTAACCTTTTTTTTTTTTTCCTTTTCTTCTTCATCTTCTCTAGAGACAGGGTTTCTCTGTGTAGCCCTGGCTGTCTTGGAATTTGCTATGTAGACCAGGCTGGTGATGAACTCACAGAGATACGCCTGCCTCTGCCTCCTCAGTGCTGGGATTAAAGGCATGTGCCTAGTCCTAACATTTTTTTAAAGCTTTGTTTATTTTATGTATATGAGTACGCTGTCTTCAGACACACCAAAAGAGGCATCAGATCCCCTTATAGATGGTTTTGAGCCACCATGTGGTTGCTGGGAATTGAACTCAGGTCCTCTGGAAGAGCAGTCAATAGAAATTTCTCTTGGATCATTTCACTGACTTCACTCAGTCCATCAAACACGTCAAAGTCAAAATAGTACTTCTTTTAGAGTCACCCTAGACCAAAATCCTAGAAAAGGATGGATGCTCCCTGCCAGCAGGAAGTAGCCTGACAGAAGTCACTTCCTATCATTTACATATAAAGGATCTGGAATTAAACCCCTCCCCCCCAAAATTAAGACCCTGAAATCGAATTCAAACAGCTATTTGGAGACTGCAGAAATAAAAAGCAGCTGATACCTACACTAGTGGTTGCAAAAACAGACGCTGTAGTGTCAAAAAACCAGCTAACTTCCTCATTCTGTTCCTAGCTAGTTACCTTTCTCCCTTCCACATCCTTTGCTACAAAAAACCCCAGCTTAAAGCATGAAACGTGCCTTTTCTTGACCTCTGGTCTTTATGTGACTGAGTCCTGTGCTCGGCTCTCGACATGCATGGCTAGAACTAGATAACCCACGTCTCTGAATACAGCTTGCTCCTCGCTGTTTGAGGGCGTCTAAATTCTCGTCTTTCATTTTTTCCTATAAGCCTAATTCTTACTTTTACTTTGACCCTAACAATTCCAGTAACAGTCTTGGGACAAGACAGAAATGCCTTCATAGTGGATGAGAGGAAAGGGAGGGACAGGCTGTCTGGGATAATGGAATGCCTGGGTCTTGGCTGCTGGAGGGCAGGGCAAGGTGGGGTCCAGGTAAGCCAGCCTGATGGAAGGGGCAGGAAGTCGGAGGAAGAAAGGACTTGGCGAAGAAGACTTCCTTCCCTTGGCTCTTTGGACGTGGATCAATAGCTACGCTACAGGCTTGTAGGGGGTGAAGGCCTGGGAACTGCGCATGCGCACGACAGAGGCGCAGGCTCGCCACACGCTTCCGCTTTCTCCGTTGCTAGGGGAGCGGTCTGCGACGGCACACCCACTTCGCCGCGGTTCCTAAGGTAAGCAGGAGCACTTCCGGTGGGCCTGGCGTTGCCGGGTAACCCGTGCGGAATTCCGTTGGCTTTTCTGAATTCTGTGTGGCTCCGGACTCCCAATTTCCTGTGCGAGCGAGTAACAGTCCCCCAGACCGGAAGTCAAGATAGGAGCGACTACTGCGCAGGTGCGGTGTGCGGCCCGGAGACCGGGTTTGTTAGCTGTTGCGGGTGGTGTGGGGTGATACCGGGTTTGTTCCACACTGAGAGCGGGGCGGCGCTGTCGCGTGTAGCCATCACTGGGGCCCTGGTGGCAAGCAGCGCACAGGGCTGCAGTGGAACTGCGCGTCCTTGTGCACCACATGTGGGCTCCAGACTGACTCGTAAAGCAAGTCTTCCTGGCGAGGTAGATTAAACTGCCTGGGCGGCTTGGCGGGCGGTCCTTTTTTGCCCTCGATTTTTTTTTTTTTTAAAGAAGTGGATTTTTAAAATCATTTCAATTGGTATAGCACATGTTAAATAGGTGTACGTCACTTATGTCACTTTTGTATTCGCCTATACGGTGCAGGGTAGGACGCAAATAGGAAAGGCTCCTCTTAAGAATGCTTTCAAATAATGTTTTTTTAGGGCGTTTTGTTTCAGAGTCGTGCCATTCTGTTTGCTCTGAGGCCGGACTCAAAAGGGTCCTTATGTTATCTTATTTTTATAGCTATTTTGCCTACATTTATGTCTGCGCACCACATCCATATAGGGAGGCTAGAAGAGGACATTGGATCCCCCGGCAGTGGAGTTACACATGTGGGTGCTAGGAACTGAACCCTGATCTTCTGCAGGAGCCCAGTGCCCTCTTAACCACCAAGCCATCTCTCCAGCTGCCCCCTTCCATCTTTTAAATTAGGGTTTTCTTCAACTTTAGTTTTACTCAGTACTTACTGTGTGTAGTTTTAAATGTTAGCATGTACCTTCCAAAAACGCTTGCGTTTGTTTCTGTTGTTAATTTCTGCAGTTGGTCTACACTGTTGTTCCCTGGATCTTCCCTTTTTGGCCCTTGAGAGGCTAATGTGGGATGGAGCAGTCATTTTATGTCTTCTGGTCATCTTTGGCTTGTGCTCTCTTTAGCCTACTGCAAATGCCCATTTAATTACACTGACCTTTAGACCCTAGTGTCTACACTGGGTGGGGCTTATTTATTTTTTTCTAAGACTTGTGAACTGATGGGTGCTTCGCAATGACCGTGTATTTTTTTGTATTCATTATTATTTTATGTGCATGGATGTCTGCCTTCATCTGCTGTGCACTGTATGTGCACTGTGACCTCACCCCTGAGCGGTGTCTTAAGCACTGTTAGCTGGGGCTGTACTAGATTTTGACTGAGCTTTGAAAGTCGACAGAGGATATGTCTAGGAAAACAGCTCTGAGAGTTTAGTCGGTAGTGCCTCCAGATGGCTTTGTTTGCTCTTTTTGGAGCAGTGCTTCTCAACCTTCCTGATGCTGCTATCCTTAAATACAGTTCCTGATGATATAGTGACTCCAGCCATACAAATCATTTTGCTATTTCATAACTGTGTTTTTGCTACATTATGAATCATAGTGTACACATCTGATATGAAGACTATCTAATAGATGACTCCAAAGGGGTTGTGACCCACAGGTTGAGAACCACTGTTTTAGAGCCCCCCCCCAACCCCCATAATGGGGACCTGTTACTTCAAGGATCCCAATTGAGCACTAGTTAAAATCTTTGGTGTTCAAAGCTTTTAAGAAAAGAATTGTTTTTTTTTAAAGAAAACAAAAACATGGGGCTGGAGAGATGGCTTAGCAGTTAAGAACACTGATTGCTCTTCCAGAGGTCCTGAGTTCAATTCCCAGCACCCACATGGTGGCTCACAACCATCTGTAATGGGATCCGATGCCCTCTTCTGGTGTGTCTGAAGACAACTACAGTGTACTCATATATACGTAAAATAAATAAATATTTTTTTAAAAAGGTCCTGAAAACATTCACCAAAATAAGTATTTGTATATTCAAAGGCACCAAGGTCTTTGATTCTCATCCAGCTGGAGAGGAAGGCTGAGCCTCTCATTCTCAGTTGAACACGACACAGAGGCTCTGGGGTTAGCATGCAGAGACGAAGAGGAAGAACAGAGAGGGTCCGGAGGCGAAGGCGAAGCTCTGGCTCAAGAGGAGGTACAGGCTGCTGCTCCTGGGAGGGAGCCCTGTGTGGAGGAGGGTCTGCTCACACGGTGTGGGGTGTGGAGGAGGGTCTGCTCACACGGTGTGGGGTGTGGAGGAGGCTCTGCTTACAGGATGCTCCTCAGAACATTGTTCAAAGAGAGTGGTTCCTAAGGAACACTTGTTAATGCTACATGCTGTGAGAGGATGAATGTGTTTTACTCACTGTTTGTAGTTTATTCTCTGTGGCTCTTCCCTGAGATTCTACTTCTGTCTGTCCATCCCTTTGCTCTGGTCTCTCTCTCTCTGAATATAAGTGTCTCTGATCAATGGTGCGAAATAATTTGGTCTTGTCCTTAGCCTGGGTGGATGCTACCTTTTCGTGGATTTCTTGCATCTGCCATTTTTTATCTTATTTTCTCTGCGTTGAATATCTGCTTTTTGTTTTTCTGTTTCTCCTTTAGTGTTTTATATGAGATGGGTATTTTAATTTTTAATTGTTTTTTCACTATATACTTTTAAAATTAATTTATTTTTATTTTATATACATTGGTGTTTTGCCTGTGTGTATGCCTGTGCACGGGTGTTGGGTCCCCTGGAATTGTAGTTACAGACAGTTATGAAGCTGCCATGTGGGTGCTGGGAATTGAATCCGGGGCCTCTGGAAGGGCAGTCAGTTCTCTCAGTCACTGAGCCATCTATCTCTTCATCCCTTCACTATATATTTTTATATATATTTTTGGAGACAGAGTTTCACTATGTATCCCTGACTCTGCTTCTACTCATCATATAGACCAAGCTAGCCTCAGACTGACAGATGCCTGCCTGCCTGCCTCTGTCTCCTGAGTGCTGGGGTTAAAGGTGTGGGCCACCATGCCTAGCTTACTAAATATATGTACACATATGCCCAGTTATTACCATATTGATAGTTTCAAGTCTTAACCATCCATTCTTTACGAGTGTGAACCATGGTCTTACTATAGCCCAAGCCCTGAGTTTACTAGTAGCTGAGGCTAGCCTTGAACTCCTGGTCCTGCTGTCTCCCAAGTATTGGGGGTAAAGGTCTGTGCCACCATGCCATGTTCATCCATCTTGATCAGAATCTGTTTGAGTGTGGGCTACCTTCACTGAATAGCATGTACTGGCTAGCTCAAACAGAACAACTGTGATAGAAAGGTTGAGAAATGTAACATCAGGGTCTGGATATCTTGGTTCCTGGAAAAGGCTGTCTGCCCAGCTTGTGGCTAGCTTGGTTCTCACCCTGTCCTCATGTGGCAAGGAAACCTGTGTTCTCTTCACTTTTGTTGGGAAGGGCGCTGGGAGTCAAATCTGTGGCCTCATGCATGGTGGGTGCATGCTGTACCACTGAGAACTATCCCCTCTCAGAAGGCCACCCGTCCCATCATGGAAGGGCCACCCTTGTCACTTTAACCCCAGTTACGCACTTCAGGGTCCATTTCCAAATGTCACGAGAGCTTCAACGTATAACAAAAAGAAACATAAAATCTAGAAGTCATGTTTATAGCTTTTGATATATATATATATGTATATATATATATAATATATCTGTACATATGTATATATATATATTTGGGTCTGTTAAGAATTTCATATTAATAACATTTTTGAATTTTGGTTATTACTAGTATATAGAAATACAATTATTTATGTATTGGTTTGTATCTTATTTGCTAAACTCACTTGTCATTTAGTAGCTGTTTTGATAGCCTTCTTAGATATTCCATGATTTTTTTCCTATTTGATGTTTTTATATATTTCTGCTATTATTCTGGTTAAATAGTTACTATGCCTTGCCTTGCTCCTGATCTTAGGAGGAGGTCACTTAGCTTTCACTGTTGATGTGGTTGGATGGCAGTGCTGGGACTGGAGCATATGGCTACAGACATTCTAGCCCTGCCCAACCTTGCCCTGCCCACCCCATCCTGTTCCTGTCCCACCATGCCCCTGTGTTTTATGGAAGTTAGGAAACTGTCTTCATTTGCTGGTAATGTTTACCAGATGATACTAGGTTTTATCAAATGTTTTTGCACATGCATTGAAGTAATCATTTAGTGAATGGCTTTTCTGTTTAGCTTGTATCATTTTCATATTTAGAGAGATTTGTTCCCTTTGTGATCTGCTTGTCAGATCTGTTTCATCAGATTTATACCCTTGATATGCTGGCCTGTTGATCCAGTGGTGTTAATTGTGCTGTATCCTCTTCTCTCCGACCAGTGAATGAGAGCTACAGATCTGAATTTATAGAGCTAAGGAAATGGCTGAAAGAAAGGAAGTTTGAAGATACAGGCTTAGTACCCGCCAGCTTTCCAGGTGAGAGTCACAGGGAAGGTGGGGGTGTCATTCCTGGAAACAGAAGTCTCGGGAAGATGGGGTGTGTCATTTCCAGAAACACATCTGTTGCTGTATATTGGACTCGATTTGTCACCATTGGTGTGTACTTTATCTGACTGTCCAAAGAGAGGTGGTCCATGACAAACAAAAAAGAAATGACAATGAGAAAAAAAAATAGATGTGAAGAAGGAGAAAGATAAAATAAGGTGAGGCCATGGGCCATGTGTAACAGTGCACACTTTCGGTCCTGGGCACTTGGGAGGCAGAGGCAGGCCAGTCTCTGTGAGTTCCAGGGAAGCCAGGGCTATGTAATGAGACCTTGTCTCAAAACAGAAATAAATAAAAAAATAAAAAGGGAGAATAATGAGGGAAAGATATAACGTCTTCTGCACCTCGAGGGACATCATTTTTGCAACCTGTAAAGAGCCCACACAACTGGCAGGACCAGTGACCCCAACCCAGGCGTCTGTAAGCAAACCTTAGAAAGTGTTCATCTTCATCAGCATTTGTGGAAAAGCAGATTGAGAGCAACATTGAGATTTCATCTTTTCTCAGTCAGAATGGCCAACGTCAACAAAGCACCTGGCAAGGAACGCTGGTGACCTTGAGGAGAAACAGATCCCCCTATTTACTGCTGGTGGGAATGCAGATCGGTCAGCTGCTCAGGGTAACAGCATAGAGAATCCTCAGAAAGCTAAAAGTGAATCTACCACACGACTGAGCTATCGCACTTGGCACATGTCCACAGGACTCAACAGAACAGGACTCAGCCATGGTCACTGCGCTCTATTCACAATAGCCAGGGGATGAAACAGCCTAAATGTCCTTCACAGATGAGCGGCGACGGCGTGGATGTGCACACAGTGGGATTCTCAGCTGGGAAGGAAATGAGAGCATGAGATTTGCAGGTAAGTGGGTGAGCCCGAAAAGACCCTGTTGCGTAAGGTAACCTGGACTCCACAAGATAAGCAGTGAGTGTTCTTCTCATCTGTGGTGCCCAGCTTCAAATCCTCAGATGGAAGTGTAGCTACCAGCCCTCATGGAAGAGACCGCTCTTCACAGCAAACTACCACAGAACACCACAGCTGGACACAATGCAGAGATTGACAGATCATGGCAGCCCAGCCCCAATAGGGACATCTACACCACAGCATCTGCGTCTGTGAAGGAGGAGTATAGGCACTGGATGTCTGTGATGAAAGTCTCTCCTGGAGAGGGCAGCATAAACAAGTCTGGAACAATAGCAATGTCAACATATATATATATATATCGGAAGGGGCAAAGTATTGTGGGTTCCACCCCTGGACAAGAACTACAGGCAGCTAAACACTGCTGGGAGGGGACATAGCCTCTCCCAAGGAAGAGCTTCTTTATTGGTTATCCAGTGCCAAGTGGTCAGCCTTGAAGTTAAAAAAGCCTGTGTTATCAGCTTAGCAGACGTTTGGGTCTTCCTGGAGCCTCGGCCTGAGGGAAAGACCTCGCCTGAGTCCTCATATTCACAGCACTGCGTACTGATCTGATGCTCCACCACATCCCTTGAGGTGGTAGGATCTGGGGGACCATGCAGATGGGGTTGTTCCAGGCACAGTAAGTAAGTAGTTTTCTGAGGATGAGGGACATCCCAGCCAACCAGTTGTGTTACTTTTTCTGTAGCGTGTGGCTCCAGGAGAGGAACCCTTGGTGGGGCCTCAGCAAACACTGTCCCTTAGGTCGTTTGAATCTGTTTCTCCCATGGAGGAGCAGCTTTGTGGGTTTCCAGTCATCTAAACTGAAGCAGGTTAACATTTTTCTCTGGCATTTGATAGCATCTTGTGGGGGCTAAATTGACATTAGTTGGGAATCAATTTCTCTGAACTTGGGCAGTGCACAATGGACATGTGCCTGCACACAAGGCCAAAGGTGGGTTGATGTTAACTACGGAACACACCAAGATGCTTTCCAAAAGGACTGGGTCACAACAGGGCATGCTACCTACAATCATAGCTCTAAAAGCATATGCTATTGGCTCTTCCCCCTGCTCACTAGGTAGCTTCATTTGGAATAAATTAACGTCTTAAAGCTCCCAAGGTAAATGACTTCCGAGCGTGTCTCTGGCTGAGTGAGGTGATGTACGAAAGGGTGCTCCGGGTAAGTTAGTCACACGTAGTGACTGAGCTGCCAGGCTGAACATAGGGTATTATAGGGGCAGAATGTTTGGCCAGCGTGAACTATGGATGTGTTCAGGGAGGCAGAGGGTTTAAAGGTGACATGGAAGGGTTGCACTGTAGCCCTGGACAGTTGTCCACAGGACAACAGAAAGAGTGTGAGTCTAGTGCTGGGCAGATGATTGCTGGGCAGTCTCCTCACAGAGTGTTCTGTGTGAAGTTATAGTACAACACAGGAATGCTTTGTGCTGGCTCCTGTTATAAGTCAGTAATATGAAGAGTCTCCCCTTCCCTGGCTCCAGTTGTCAGGACCAACACCCGCTTTGTTTCTGACATCACAGGAATGTCAAGGTCTCTGCTGGTTTATGAGTGTGACCTGCCTTGCCAGCCAAGGACAGGATCTTTAACTTTGTATTTTCATGTGCCAGAGGATGGGCAGTAAGTTACGTTCCTAGGTTAGTGAAAAGAATAAACCTTTTGTGAGACCCCTGGCATATAGAGGCTAAAGCTAGGCCATCCGTGCTCGAGGAACTTAGCTGACTACAAAAGGGCAGAGCCAAGAATGCAGGTCATCTGGTTCATAGGCTTTGGGCTCTGGGTTCTAGGAACTGGTTGACCATAAAGAAAATACCAGTCATCTGGGCTGTTCCAAGGACTGGCTGGCCCCATGATAGATGATTAAACAAGATTAAATTCTTAAAAAAAAAATAAGTACACAGGGTGTGTTTCCCACATGATCAAATGGCCTGGGGACCTTCCATTGGTTTTATGATACTGTCTGCTGATGTTTTTATGATTCCCTCTCACTCCCTTCATCCCCCTACTTTGTGGTTTTCTTCTTTAAATACCCCTTGCTCCCGAGCCTCAGGGTCGATGCTCTTCTTGCAAGCCTTGGCCTCAGCTGGCTGATATCCCGAAATCTGGAAATAAAGCCTTTTGTGGTTTGCAGCAAGTTCGGTCTCTCGCGTGATTCTGGGTAGTCGTAATCTCCTGTGGCTTGAGTGGGGATCTCCCCACTCTGGGGGCCTTACATTTGTACATGGAGTTCTCCACTGGCAATTGGGAGAGCAGTGTGAGCATCGTCCTGTGTCGAGGTCCTTAGGTTATGACCGGACCCGGCTTCACTCAAGGAATGTAAACCGCAGAGAGGCCAGGTCATTTTTCAGAATAGCTTTCTGCTTCCGTCTTCTCTGGGAGGGAGAGGCTAAGAGATGTTGAGTGTGTAAGGGGTCACCAGGATCTGCAAGGTGCAGTAGGATTTACCCTCCATGTTTCGGTTCTTCTAGGAACAGGAAGAGGACTGATGAGCAAAGCGTCATTGCAGGTGAGGACTTTTCCTGTATCCTTTATCTGCGCGCGTGCACAAGCTCACTGACATCAGTTGAATCAAATATGTAGCCTTTCCCCACTTACTAAATGGGTGTGTTTGGCCCAGGAAACTTGAGTTTGCTGTGTAACAGACATTGAAGTCCTGCTGCTGACACAGATTGCAGTTAATGTGGCATTTAGACAAGCATGGAGGGGACAGACGACCTTTCCTCAGAGAACCTGTGTACTTCCAGCTCCTTGTTACTCCCTAAGCCTCTGTGAGGGAACAAGGCAGGAGTGCAGGCTTCGTGCCTCTTCTTCTAAGGATAGTCCAGCCCCAGTGGCCGCCCAGGCAGGGGTGTGCTGTCTTTTCTCTGGCCCTGTGCCCTGTGAGTGAGACAGCTTCATTAGTGCACTGAGTGTGCCACAGCACGTTAGAGCTTAGATTGTGTCAGGGATGTTGGCAGTAGCTGCTCTTGTTAGAGCGGAAACATGATGTCCAGAGCCTGACTCCAGTCCTCCAGCTGAGTTCCTTCCTGGAGAGTGACATCCGTGATGTAGGTCATCTCCATGGACCCTTTTTTGTTTTTTTTCTTTGATATTTTAAAACATTAACCTGTATACAGTGGTCTCAAAATTTACAAATTAATTTCTTTATTTTAAAATCACATATACTTATTTTTCAACAAAATTTTTATGGTGGTGTTTGTACTCAAGGTCTTACCCACACGAAGCACACATTGTACCACAGAGCTACAGCCTAGCCCCTAAGTTTATTTTTAAATTCCTTAACTTAATTTGTTTAAACTTAGTCCTGTATGTATGTTTAGCCAAAAGAATGTCCATTTCTGTGCTGTGATTTTATAATGCTATTTTGTTTTTATTTACCATATCACTACTTTTAAGTGTTCAGTACTAGTAAGCAGTGTCATGCCAGTGTGCAGTATTTCTACTTTTTATTAGGTAAATCATTTTTAAAATAAGTTATTAGTGTGTGTTTTTGTGACATGCATGTGTGTGGGTCACATGCCACTGCATATGTGCAGGTCAGAGGGCAGCTCGGTGGAGTTGGTTCTCTCTTTCCACCCTCACACGAGCTCTGGGGAACTAAACTCGGGACGCCAGGCCTGTAAGGCAAGTGCTCTACCCCCTGAGTGTTTCTGTTTTTCATGCCTATCATAACTGACTTTGCTCCAAAGCAGAGCATGGGAGGTGAACCACAGCTGGCCCACACGCAGCACTGTTGATGTGCTTAGACCGTGAAGTGGACAAGTGGACCTTGACCATGGCTTTTCTCTTTCCTCTCCTCTCATCCATTTTTGGAGACAGGTTTTTTTTTTTTTTTTTTAATTAATTTTTTTTATGTAGCCCAGACTGGCCTCGAATTCACGCCGTGGCACCTGCCATGTGTACTTTGAAATATGTATTTTTATGAAACTGTTTGAAAGAGATGTGTGCTGTGTGGGGTGAGATGTATGTAGATCTTTAATGTATAGTTTGATATGTATTATAGTTACAGATATTACAATGAGCCTGTTCAAGTCTTTTCTCTGTTGTGCTAAAAGACTTACCAAAAGCAGTTTGCGGAGGGGTGAGTTATTGTACATCACATAGGAAAGTCAGGTCAGGAGCATTTGCTGGAACCTGAAGGCAGGAACTGAAGCAGAGACCATGGAAGAATGCTGCTTCCTAGGGTCTTGGGTTTCATGGCTTGCTCAGCCTGTTTTCTTGTACCTTCTCAGGGGTGATATCACCACAGTAGGATGTGTCCCACCCATATGCCCACAGGCCAGTCCGATGGAGGCAGTCTCTCAGTTCAGGCCTACTTGGCCTGTGTAACTTCAGTTTGTTTTAATCTGACAAAAATTAACCAGTATAGTTGAACCCTTTATCAGCCTTACATAAAAATATGTTGTCATTAAACCATAACTCTCCTTGCCTGTTCATCTCCAAGATCTCATGGTCATGCCATGGTATAAACTGTAGTACAACAGTCACAGCCTTGAAACTTTAAAAGTTGGAAATTAGGTTAAGATATCCCCTCCAGGCATGTGCTCCTGTTCCCCAGCTGCCTCTCGGCCTTGCCTGCTTTTCTCCTTGAGTGCAGGGACTCTGGTCTTGGTGTTCAGCCTCTATTCTGGGCATGAAGACTCTCCACAAAAATATCATCTTGTCTCTGGTGGCCCTTACCCTGTGGAGCCTTGACTAGTCCTGGAGCTTGTGGTCATCCTCATCCACTGTGGCACTCTGGTGTCCCGCTGGGAAGCAGGTCCATAAGCTGAGGCAGCTGCAGAGGCAGGGCTGGGGTGGGCAGAGCGCCGGGCTGTGAGAAGAGGGCTGGATGGCTGCTGGAGAAGGACAGCAGGGCCATGTCATGTGACAGCTGGCACTGAGCCTGGCTGCTCTCTAGACCTCTCTAGCTGGGGGAACCATGGCCTGCTGTGGCTGGGCACCCCTTCAAGCACCTCTGCACAGCAGCTCTCTGTATGGCAGGAGCCATGGCAGCACCTCCTCATGGGCCTCCTGTCACCCAGTGTCACAGATAGGGAGGGTGGCTCTCCAAGAATGAATGGCAGATGATGAGGTTCTTTGGTCTCTATGAGAAGAAGATTTTCACTGAAGTGGAAGGAATGCCACGGCTCTTCATCAGGTGCAGGCCTTTACGACTGGATCCATAATGCAGCACACACAGTTCATTAAATGCAGGTGCTTTCCAATGCCAGTTGATAGTTTAAATGAGACTTAGGCAGCTTTTCAAATGTCTGTTAAACCTGCCAGTTAAAGGTGCTGGACCTCCCTGGTGTGCTGTCTGCACACAGACAATGCAGAGGTCATGGGGTATTTAAATGATGTGCAGCGGTTACTAGCCCATCCAGCTGCTCCCTGCTTACGGATCCCTTGCAGCCCTTGGACTCAGCAGCTAAGCAGAAGCAAAGGCTTCTCCAGGCATTCTCCAGTTTGCTCAGGTGCAGACCCTTCGTCCAATGCTCTGGGCAAAGACAATTAGCCCAACAGCTTGTGAGCATCGAGTGATTGTGAGCATCAACAGATTGTGAGCATCGAGTCCTTCATAACTTCCCCTGTCACAGACCGTATGCCTCAGACCTAATATTTGTGCTTTCCCACTGTGAGAATGCTAACACTGGCAAAGAATTCCAAGTTCAGATGCTGACGAATGAAAAAGTGTTACCCTTGGCTCATTCACAAACTGGAGCTTTGTATGAGGATGTGAAGAACTACTGCAAGATTGTTCTTCAGAGCTGGCACACCCGTGAGGAATGTGGCCTGCCAAAGCTGAACTTAGTGTCCAGGAGCTCTGAGGTGCTGAGAACATTCTTAGTTCAGCGCTGCCTTTCTGTGGAGGATGGTAGTGTTTGTAATGGCAAGTTCAGGAAGCTTAAGGCTAGGTATGGTGGTGCACACCCTTATGCAGGCAGAGGCAGGTGGATCTAGAAGTTAAAAGCCAGTCTGCTCCACAGAGTGAGTTTTAGGCCAGCCAGGGCTAGCTACATAGAGAGACCTAGGCTCAAAAATAAGTAATTAAATGAACAAATCCTTCAGATTACTTGGCATTTCTGTCTTTTCACAGACAATAATAGTTTCTTTTGGGGTCTGGACACTTTAGGTAAGAAATGATCCTTCCCTGGAGCAGCTCTGTTTAGGAAAAATCCACTTAGGGAAATAACTCGTCATGCAAGAGGTAAACATTCCTACTGTGCATTAGAAACCTCACTGAGGTAGACTGTCACTTGGAATAACACTTGGAAAGGTGAATTATCAAATACAGCAATGGTGTGTAATTGGGGTTAATGAGCTGAAGGACTTTACTCATCCTCTTAAGTTCTTTCTTTTCCCTCAGGTAACACTTGTATAGATCATAGTGTCGTAAAGTGGGAGCACAACTTCAGAGAAGGCTGCAGGCATCCATGTGCTGCGGGGTTGAGGAGGAGGCTGAAGCAAGGCACAATACTGAGACCATCTTTGTTAATATTATTTATAAGACATTTAAACAGATTTTCATGATTTATTTACCTTCTAAGTAAGTCTTGCAGGACCATTCTGACTCCTCAGACCTGTTTGAGGTGTGCAGTAAACAAAGAATGTGGACAGACCCCGAGAGTTCGCACATCTGTTACTTAGTTGTCTTTTTCCATTGGCTTCCATTTTTATATTTGTTGTGAATATATATATAGTGTACCTTTTGGTGGTTTGAATTCTTTTTCTTTTTAAAAGTACTTTATGCTGGCTGATTTAGTTTTATAGATTTGACCCCTTTCAAAGAGATTCTGAGTTCTGTCAAATGCCATGAGAATATTTGTTTCATAAACAAAATCTTTGAGACTTAGAAAAACAAGTTCAAAGCTTTCTTACTCTAGAAGAGAAGGACCAAGGCCGAGGACACATCATGCTTAATCAAAACTTAAGTCCTACATTGTACCTCTTATTCTGTAGCTCGTTGTCTGGTGCCTGGAGCTCACTCGTGATCTTCTGGGCTCTGCCATCCATAACACACACAGCTTGTCTTGTAGGCTGAGGCCAGCTCCACTCTACTCCTGTTGCTGTCCTTCGTGGTCAGCTCATGGTGCTGGCATCTCCAGTATCCTGGGATCTCCTCTGCAGTTGAGGCTGCACCTTCACCATGATCTCTCCTGGGTCTCAGTGCCGAGCCTCAGCTGTTTTTCATGATCCCTTCCTGCCTTCAGACACTGACACATCGTTTACCATGTTCTGCTGTCAGCTTGATGTGCAGCCTTCGTTCCCCTGCTGGACCCAGCTTCTGTGTGCCAACCCTGAGGAAGTGCCCCCAGAAGATTTTATCTCCATGATGCTGGTGTTTTGTTAATCAGAGCTAACCTTTTAGCCCATGCTAATCATCGTTGATTGTCCTGGTAAAGCAGAGGTTTTACTTCCACATCTATCTCATGAGTGGCCCTAATACAGTCTGTGCTTCTCTCTGAAGTGTTGCAAGCCAGAGCTGCACTGTCTGCACGCCGGGGCTCTTGGTATATAATGATGGGATTCGGTGCTTAAAGACCTCAGTCTCAGGTCGTTTGCAAAGCCGAGGTGTCCTAAACTCTACTTTCTCTTTGGCCAGGAGGGCCAGGTGATTATCTCACTGCCTGAGAGCTGTCTGCTCACCACGGACACTGTGATTCGAAGCTCCGTAGGGCCCTACATTAAGAAGTAAGTGACCACACCTTGCACCTGGTGCCTGTCAGCACTGTGCCATCTGCAGCACAGGGCATGAGGACCCAGCTCTTGGCTAGCCAAGACATACTTAGTACAATTGAAAGGTTTATTCTCTTCCAGGTTTGTTCTTAGTTCCGTGTGAACTGTATTTCTAAGGTTTTCTAGGCTGCCTGGGATGTGGTGTGAACCCTGTCCCCTATTTACTAGAAAGTAAGCGTGGAATGGGATGGTGTACATGACAACAGTGTGACTGTTTCCTTCTACCCTAGAAAGCCTGGCAGATGCTAGTTCGCTGTCCCAGGTTCACCCTATTATGCCTTCATGGCTTCTTCAACTTTGAACAGATTTGACGTTAGGGAAGAGCTTTAGGCAGGAATGAAGGAGGATAGGTACAGTAGGTTGAGAGCCATGTTCTGGGCTTAAGGTGGTGAGCCTTGATTTTTGGAGCATCCTTGAGGACAGAGTGAGGGAGAATCTCAGCAGAAATTATTTCTACATTGGGTTCAAAGAAGGTGCTGAACCTTAACCCAAGTGGATACCCCCTCCCCCAGCTCTCTGTGACCCCCCAACCCCCCCGGGTGTGCCTGTGCAGAGGTAAGGATGCTTTGGTCTTTATTCTCTGAGTCACTCAGAGATTGCTAGTACAGTGTGTGGTAACACGGGAATTGGGGCTGTGAAGAGTAACAACAATGTTTCTGAGTCTGTCTGTGCCGTAGGGACTGAACTGTGAGTCATTACTCAGCAGCTACGTAGTTTGTATTAGAGGAAGCTTGAGGACTCCACCGGCTGTCTTGGTGGCGCTGTTTAGTAGAACTCAGCTGGCAGCTGTGGGGATGCTTTGTTCTGCGTTATCCTGGAGTCACAGATGCCTGTGGAGTAGCTGGAGTGTGCCTTGTGCTACTAAAGAATGAGTTTTAAGCACTACTTAACTATAAATAGTTTACATTGAAATAGTCACGTGAGCCAGCACTCACTGTGTTGGATGGCGGGCTCTCTTTCTCTCCTCTGTGCCCCTGTGTTAGTTATCTTTACAATGTAAACCCCAGAAGCTAGAACCAGGTGGAAACAAATTATTATTATTATTATTATTATTATTATTATTATTATTATTTAAACCAAAGTGAATCTTACAGACTAGCCACAGAATTGGCTGCTCTGGAGAGGTAAAACCCTTGGGAAGATGCCCGTGTTATGGGTGGAGAGTTGACAGCTGGAACACAGCCCCTCGGAGGCAAATCCCACTGAGTCCACACTTTAATTCCTCCGATTTGTCTTCTTATTTTACAAGGTGGAAGCCTCCTGTGTCTCCTCTGCTGGCCTTGTGTACTTTTTTAGTCTCAGAAAAGCACGCAGGCAGTCAATCCCTCTGGAAGTCTTACCTGGACATTTTACCCAAGTCATACACCTGTCCGGTGTGTTTGGAGCCAGAAGTGGTAGATCTTCTTCCCAGACCTTTAAAGGTGAAGGCGGAAGAGCAGAGAGCCCGAGTGCAGGACCTGTTTGCCTCCTCTAGAGGTTTCTTCTCTACCCTGCAGCCTCTGTTTGCAGAGTCAGTGGACAGCGTTTTCAGCTACGGCGCCTTCCTGTGGGCCTGGTGCACGGTGAACACCAGAGCTGTGTACCTGAGGTCCAGAAGGCAGGAGTGCCTTTCCGCAGAGCCAGACACGTGTGCGCTTGCTCCGTTCCTGGATCTGCTGAATCACAGTCCACATGTCCAGGTGAGAGGCTGGCATGGAATCGGATCCTGTTGTTGTATAATCCCGCCATGTAGAAACAAGGATTCTGAGTCAAGGTTGGCATGGTAGTGGAGGTGTAACCTGCTTCAGATAAATGTGCCGGGCCATTGACCTTCATGCTCCCCTGATGTCATTGCAGCAAACGTCTGCTGTGCTTCTGCACTGCACTGCCCTCCAGGCCTGCCACCCTGTGCTGAGTGCTGCCTTTCACCGACCCAGGCAGTGACATTGGGCACATAGAGCACATGAGGCTGGACAGAGGGACTCAGTCAGTCCCCCACAGCCTCACTTTGATTTTATTGGTGTGTTTGTGAACGTTTTGTACCTGAGTGATTCTATAGATGACCATAGACAACCACAGCCATAGTTGGTGGGAGCCTGGGGGTCCTGAGCTACAGAAGACCTTTATTGCCTTAAAGGACTATAAACACGTAAAAACCCCTGATCAAGGCCACACAGTTGGTGAAGCCTTTGCAACTGCTGACAACTAGTGGGTCTTCCTACTGCCATAGTTTCTTCCCTTAGGCTATTTGTGACAAGTCAGCTCATGTCAGATGTCACGCTTGGTCATTTTTCAGAACCGTTACTGGAGTTCCTCCCTCACTTGGGTAAGGGCGAGATGAAGGAGGGAACAGGCTGAAGTGCAGGTAGAGTTCTCAGTCCGTGGGAGACTCATTGCAAACACATCACACTGCCTCATACTGTGGTTACCATGGTGACTTGGTGAGCCGTTTAGACCTGTGTTAAAAAGAGGAATCTCATACGTTTCCGCTGTAGGTAAAAGCAGCATTCAACGAGAAGACCAAGTGCTATGAGATTAGAACAGCCTCACGCTGTAGGAAGCACCAGGAGGTGTTCATCTGCTACGGCCCCCATGATAACCAGCGGCTGCTCCTCGAATATGGCTTTGTGTCCTCCCACAATCCTCATGCCTGTGTTCCTGTCTCAGGAGGTTGGACTGGCCGATGACAGTTATTTCCTATTGTAATGGGAAGAGCCCCCAGAGGCAGCAGTCACTTTTCTCAGGCAGAACCCGCCTTGGAAAGCTCACAGCTTTTTAGGGACCTGAGATCTCAGCGAGTTGCCCAAGAGAGGACACTTGGTGTGAATTAGGAGACGGTCTTGTTGTCCTGGGTGGCTAATGGGAGGGAAAGAGAGCTGAAGGAGAGAGAGGGTACATGTGCTTTATCTGAATTACATCCTAAATCTCTGCTGGTTTTCTCTCTTTAATGTAGACATGCTGGTTAAGTACCTCCCGCCAGCAGATAAGCAGGTCCACAAGAAGATAGCCATTTTGAAGGATCATGGCTTTACAGGGTAAGTGTTTTTCTGTCTGGAAATTATCCCTTTAGGGAATTTCCATGGAAATACTCCTGGCTCTGGTTTCAGTAGGGGTGATTCATCTGCCCCTGTATTGGCTGACGGGTGGGTATTTATTAAGCTCTTAGACTGTAGTAAAGTTGTGCTTGTTGTCCTAGACACTCAAGGGTTGGAAGACTCTTGCTTGGGAATGTGAGAGTCAAGCTTGGAACAGTCCTGTGTGTGATCTAGGCCAGGGTCAGGTCGGGTGGTGCTGCACTGTCATAGGCTATGCATATATCATAGGCTTAGCAGAACCCATCAGCTGGTGTTAAGGTACAAATCAGGGACAGTGAACTACACCAGATTCCCACACTCACCCTTTCATGTCTTCTTTTTTAGATAAAGTCAGGTTTTATGTATATAGCGACAGTGGCTGTGTTTGCCCTCTGGGATGACTAGGACCTCTCCAAGTTCATCTCACTGTAAATGTGTGATGTAGTTACCAGGCCTCTTGCTGTTGTCCCCTAAACCAAGTTCAATGTCTTGCTGAAATTGATTGGAAATAGCTTTTAACTTTGTCTTAGTTAGGGTTACTAGTGCTGTGATAAAAATCCATGACCAAAAGCAAGTCTGGGAGGAAAGAGTTTATTCGGCTTACACTTCCATATCACAGTGAGGACAGGAACTCAAGCAGGGCAGGAGCCTGGAGCAGGAGCTGTTGCAGAGGCCATGGAGGGTGCTGCTTACTGGTTTGCTCCTCATGGCTTGCTCAGCCTGCTTTGCTTTAGAAGGAGGACCACCTGCCCAGGGATGACTCCACCCACAGTGGGCTGGACCCTCCCCCATTGTTCATTAATTAGGAAAATGCCCTGCTGCTGGATCTTAGGGAGGCATTTCCTCAGTTGAGGTTCCCTCCTTTCCAGTGACTCTTGTGTCAAGTTGACATCAACTAGCCACTGTAGCCCAGACTAGTCCGAGCAGATTCCACTTGTGTGGAATGAACCACACAGAGACTGTTGTGTTACCCCAGCTTCAACCGTAGCAGCCGCAGCCTGATTTCCCTGCCCCTGTGTGGAGGTGACCTAATAATGCATCTCTTCAAAGCCAGTAGGTTCCTTAGTTGTTTGCCATGGAGTCACTTCTAAGTGACACATTTGGTGTTGCCTGCTTTGCTCCTGCAGAAATTTGACGTTTGGATGGGATGGACCATCTTGGCGGTTGCTCACGGCTCTCAAGTTGTTGTGTCTGGAAGCCAAGCACTTGTAAGTTCCCCCGTTACATACAAGCTGTGCCTGCTTCTTGGGAAAATAGAAGGGGTTTGGGAGGCTCGAATTTAAAGGGAAGGAGCGGGCTGTGCCTTGCTGCCTTGAGTGGCCTTAGTCTTCCAGAGTTCATGGCTCTGAGAACTTGCGCTCTGTCCAGGTATCCCCCTGGTGACCTGTGCTTACTGTTCTGAGTGAGTACTGTCAGCGCTGAGTACTGTCCAGAGGTACACCTGTGAGTGGGTGAGCTTTTCCTGTGGTAAGCAAGCTCCTAACCACGCCCTGTCTAACCGTGTCCTAACCAGCCCCACTGAAGGCCTTCTCTGTGAGAGGAGTGGGGTAGAAGAACCCCAGTGTAGACCTTCATCTTGCTCAGGCTCCTTAACCTTTCTAAGGGGTTAGGGCTGCCAGTCACGTCCCAGAGCTGCCTGTCAACCTGCATGGCTGTGCTCTGGTCAGCACAGGGGCTCCTCCAGGCCTGGGATTGGTTAGGACAGGACACAGCTTCCACCTTGCTGCTGCTCGTATGCTGGGCAAATGTCCATTGGGCGGAAGAACCGTCTCAGCACGGCGCTGACTTGTGATGCCTGCTGTCTGTACAAGCATTTCTCACTGTTGCCCCTGGGACATCGGAGCAAAGTTTCTCCCTGGTCTTAATACCAGAAATATAGTTGACTCTTGGACAGCACAGATTTGCACCAGGAAGAGTCACATACATGGGAATTAATTTTTAAAAAACTAATTGCCCATGACAGAATAGCATAGTGTGCCTCCTTCCTGTGGTGTTCCCTAGAGAGCCCAGGACGGTCTGTGGTCAGCCTGGCACACAGCATGAGGGCAGGAAGGGCGTGGCTCCTCGGGTTCTTGTCTTCCTCCTCCCTCTTCCCTTTGCCTGGCTCTCCCAGTCGCTCACTGTTCACTTGCTCTGTGTGGACCCCGTGGGAACGAGGTGTGTGTGCTCCCTTTTCGGGCTAAAGCAGCCACTGCTGCAGAGATCACCCAGAGTGACTTCCCTTGGGTTCACTCATGTGAGTGACATGGTGGGGTTCTGGCTGATGGGTGTGTATGCCACCTTTGCCTCTCTGCCCTGCCTTGTGACTAAGACCTTTACCTTCTCAGTTTTGTTTTCTTTGAATGGGATGGTGTGATTTATTTGTAGGGAATTATGAAGATTAAATTAGATATTCATTATAGCTGACACACTCAAGTACACTGCAACCCTTGGCTTTCTTGGGTGATAAGTCACATCCTGACTTTTGAGCTATCAGCTTTGAAGTGGATGCTTGCCTGTTACCTGAGTCCCGTTGGGACTGTCTGTCTGCCTGTGTACTCTGGATTTACATATTCAGCAGCCGTCTGACCTCCCTCTTCTAAGCCACTTCCATGCACACCCAGGTTTCCTGCCTGGTTTCCAGTCGCTCTTCCATCCTTTCTTCCAAGTAGAGGGACTTAGCATTGACCCCCTTCTAGCTTTGAAACCTTTGGCTCCTGGTTGCTGTCTTGACAGTCCTGTGGTCTTTTGACTGCAGAACACTGGCTCATCTTCTCCCAAAGCCTTCACCTCTGCAAGCCAAGGCAGTGTAAGTGACTCACCTGGGTGTGGAGAATGGTGTGGCTGCAGACTCCTGCCATTTGGAGGTCATTTGGCAGTGAGCTGTGTTCTTGGTTGTCACCTTTTAGGAAAAACTTTCCCTTAAAGGCATACAGTACCTCAGCTGCGGAGTCTTCTGGCGGTTTGCCAGAGCCTGGCCTTCCTGTTCTGTGTTTCTCTGCCTCTTGTGCCCCTGTAGCTGGTGGGTGTGGCTCCAGTACACCAGACCCAGGATTGCCATGAAAGTAGAATCCAGTCACTGCTGGCAAGGAGCAGTCTAGCTGGCCCTCCTTGATTTACTCTTGGCTCCTCTTTCTTCCTCTGTGCTGGTGGTTTCCACTCAGGAGCTGAATGACGTCATAGGGTTAGGAGCCGAGCTTCAGTGCTCAGGAAGAACAGGGACTTGCTATGTGTCATGTTGCATCGTGAGTGCTACCTCAGGTACCCTGGGGCCCTGCTGAGAGGAACTTACTGAATATTTTGGTTCTAGTGCATGCTGGAAGAAGGTGCTCCTTGGTGAAGTAATCTCTGATACAAATGAGAAGACGAGTTTGGGCGTGGCCCAGAAACTGTGCTCTGATTTCATGGAGGAGACTCACGCTGTGCTGCACAAGGTGTGCTTCCTGGTGCTGCTTGGGCACAAGGCTTCAGCCCTGTGCTGCTTACCATGCCTGCTCTTAGGAAGTCTTAAGATGCTTCCTGGTGCTGCTTGGGCACAAGGCTTCGGTCCTGTGCTGCTTACCATGCCTGCTCTTAGGAAGTCTTAAGAATCTCCAATGAGCAGACGTTTAATAATCTCTACGTTAGACTGTGTTAACAGATTTACATTTTAACAGTTAGGTAAGTGGTGCTGGGGAGATGGTGGCATACTGTGCAAGTGTGAGCACCCAAGCTCAGATCCCAGCACTGATGTACGAGCTGGGATGGCAGCCTGTGTGCTGTGCCTGGGGTTGGGGATAGGCAGAGACCACTGGAGTTAGGTGGAGCCAGGACAGTTATGAAGGCTCACTGGCCCTGCCTAGCCTAGTGGGGAGTTCCAGGTTAAGTGAGAGACCTCATCAAAGCAGTAGAGGCACACAGGCTCTGCGTGTGCGTGCATGGCCAGCGCATCCCTCTGCAAGCCTTATATACAGTGTACAATGCACAGTGGTGCTTTGATATTTGCACATCTTGTGGAATGACTTATCCACTTTGCTTTTTAATGATGAGGGGTCTTACAGTATGTTTGATGTACACTGTGTGTCTTGTTTCTAACTGTGGCCACATGCTACTGTCCAGAGAGCTCTCTCCTCTCTGGCTAAGCTCTGTCTCTTGATGGACGTCCCCACAGTCTCACCTCTATTCACGTGGTGTCCACATTCTTTCTGCAGTCAAAAGAAAGAACATGGAGGTTCTGGTTTATCTCATTTGACTTTGTGCCCTCCTGCCTTGTTCCTGATGTCACAAAGAGGGTCTCCTGCTCCCTGTCCTTTTTTTTGTGATACTGGGATTGAAACCCAGGGCCGGACACCTGCCCTTGATTCTGTTTCAACTGTACCCATTGTGTGGATACATTATCATTTTCTTTATTCATTTATCACTGGGTACTTAGGCGGATTCTTAATTTTTACCTCATGTTTTAGTAGATAGAAATCATTGCCTGGTTTCTTAGTAACAGCTTTTCAAGTATTTTTTTCTATGTGTGTTTTAATTTTATATTTTTTTTGTTTTAATGAGAAATCATTTATAAGATGTGATTGTTAAAATTAAAAATTTTAATGTACTTTTATGCTGTGAAAATAAAAATATAAAAGGACAGGTGCTGTCCACACAGAGATTCCTCAGAGCAGGCAATTCCCAGGGCTTGTGTGTGTGTGGGGGGGGGGGGGGGCGGGGGGCACCTGGCTCACACATTCATCCTTAGAGAGTTTCTGTTGGGATTGAACAAGTAATTTGGAGTGAATTGTAGCCGTGGCTATCCCACATGGGGGTGGGGTGATTATTCCACATGGGGCTGGGGTGGGGTGGTTACCCTATGTGGGGGAGGGTTGGAGGTGGGGACTTACCGCCTATAGCTACTGACTGCCTCAAAACAGTTTACATGGTAAATTTTATAAAACATTTCTATTTTAATAAGAATTTAAAAATAACTTGCAGGTTTCTGACATGAAGGAAGAGAAAGTACCGCTGACACGTCAGCTCGCTTTGGTGGAAGCTTTGCGGACAGAGGAGCTGAGGATTCTTCAGGCTTCTGCTGAGATCCTGCATAGTTTACTAACCTCGTTTTCCTGATCTCCTGGGATCACATGATTCCCTCCTATGGAGGGTGTACCAGCTGCAGTTTTACTGAGGTTGGAATAAACAGACTTAAGTGAAATCATTTGCAGGCTTTGGACGGTTTCTATGAAACGGTGACGTGTCTAGTGTTTCTTCCCCTGCTTTCCTTACACTAGTGAACTGTGACAAGCATCTCCATGTTCCCAGCCCAGCACAGGGAGCAGAGGTGGCTTCTAGGTGGTGAGGAGCCATGGACAGACACACAGTCTGAGTGACACCTGACATTCCCTATGAATAAACATCAGTGGGAAGGAATGGGTGTCAGTGACGATGGACTGCAGAGCGGGAAGCTATAGGGATTTCCTGGCGTCTTCCATTTCAGGTCACTCCTTGGCTGTCAAGAAGTAAACTCTAAGCCTCACAGGTACGGTTGGCTAAAGGGACAAGTTGGGGCCCAGTGCCTGTGGTGACAGTGTGGCAGAGGTTGGCAGTGCTGGGTCACAGCTCGATTGCTCAGGCCTTCCCTGTGTAGTCACTGAGGGGAGTGTTGAGGGGAGTTCTCGAGGAGGGGAGTCTTAGAGGTCTTCCTGAGGACAGCATGACGGTGGCCTTTTGCAAGCCAGAGGCAAGGAAGGACCGTGAGCACACAGGTCCTTTCCTGGGTGGCCTTTCTGTATGAGAATGCAGAGACCATTGATTCATGATTCTAAAGCAGGGTTATAGCAGGCTTCCTGATGGCGGCCCCTTGTTCCCAGAGACTCTGGGAGGAGAAATGGCAGGAAGGCAGGTATTAGGATCCATAGTGGACGGATGAGGACCCAGGGCCTGTAAAATACCCAAGCAGCATTCACTTAGGGACCTTCTGGCCTCAGGCTTCTCCCATCCCCAGTGTGTAAGTAGGCTACTGTTCTCTGTAGCTTGGCCTCTAGTTTTTCCTGGTGGTTCAGATCTGTGTTCACTCCAGGGAGTGAACTTGGCAATCCCCTAGGCAGCTGCTGACACCCCCAGTACAGTTACAGTTCAGTCCAGGACAACTAAAGCCACATTTTACCCTGTGTTTCAGTTTTGTCTTTTCTCCCTTAAGACTTAGGGTTCAGGAAAAAGGGCAGAGATTTTGAGCAGTCTGTGACCTTCGAGGACTCCCCCCAACTGAGTAATGGAATTAAGACTGACAGAAGCTTGGCGTTCCTCAGGCAGTCATTGCTGCTGCCCAGAGTCCTCACTCCCCTTGGTGTCCTTTCTTCTACAGAGTGTGAACTCTCTCTCCATGGAGCCCCAGTATCAGTGTGTGCAGAAGCAGGTGAAGTTGAAGCAAGCATTCCAGCCATATTTTGAACATCTTTCCTTGTATGTCGTACATAGAAGCAAACACGCAGATATAGTTTGTGTTGGCTCGCCTTTTAGATACATTTGTGTGTGCACATGTGCATGAGTGTGAATGTGTGTGTTACTGTGTGTGTGCATACCTGTGTGTGTACCTGTGTTATGTGTGTCTGTGCCTGTATGTGTGTGTGCATGCCTGTTTGTGTGTCTGTGTGTCTATATATGTGTGTGTATGTAAGCCTGTATGTGTATGTATATGTGCATACCTCTTTGTGTGCCTGTGTATGTATGTGTGTGTGTGCATGCCTGTGTGTGTGCTTGTGTGTATGTATATGTGTGTGCATGCCTGTGTGTGCCTGTGTGTGCCTGTGTGTATTTGTCTGTGTGTGTGCATGCCTCTGTGTGTATGTTGCCTGTGTCTGTATATATATGTGTGTATGCATGCCTGTATATGCCTCTGTGTGCGCATGCCTGTGTGTGTGCCTGTGTGTATGTATCTGTGTGTGTGCATGCCTCTGTGTATGCGTGCCTGTGTCTGTATGTTCCATGTGTGCTTATGGTGGCCCGAGGACAACTTGTGGGAATTGAGTCTGTCCTTCCACCATGTGATCCCTGAGATTGAACTCAGGATGGCAGGTTTGATGGCAAGTGCCTGCCTCCATGGAGCCATCTCAAAAGCCCAATTCTTTTTCTCTTTTTAAAAATGTATTCACTTGTGGTATGTATATGGCATGTTTGTGTGAGTGGTCTTGTATGCGTGGGTTGCACATGTGTCAGAGGCTAGAGGACAACCTTGGGTCTAATTTCTCAGGACTAAGTTACCTTGGTTTTTGAAATAGAGTCTCTAACTGGGATCTGAGGTCCACTAAATCATCGAGACCGACTGGCCAGACAGTCCAAGCCACCCCCGCCCCCATGTGTGCTGCCAGGGCCTGTCCTTCACCCCGCACTCCCCCCCAGCCCCTCACCCATGAGTGCTGAGGATCAAACCCAGGTCCCTGTGCTTGCATAAGTTTTACGGTCTCTGACCTGGGTGTGTTGTAGACAGAGTCAAGGCCATAGATAAGCAAGTCATCTAGCTATGTTTCAATAAAACTTTATTTTCAAGGACAGGTGGTGGGCCATTGTTTGCCTCTGTGCTGTTTGAGAATTTCTTCTTCCGGTCCCCCTTAGTACCTTAGTAATTTTTTTTTACACCATTCAAAATGAAAGCCCTTTGAACCTCAAAGCTTTCCAGACACCATGTGGTCTTACTTGTTTTGTTTTTACTTGTTATTTATCTAACCCCTGGTTGGGGGTGGGGCTGCCTCGTGGACTGGGCCTTCTAGTGCTCCTGCTCAGGGTGGAAAGTCACTTGTCTCGTGATTAGAAAAACACCGACACAGCCACAGCCGCCCACCACAGTTTCACAGACACAGTTACATATGTGGTGCTTCGTGTCCACAACTGGTCGGAGTTTATCTGAAGGACTGTTGTGTAGGACTAGCTTGCAGACAGTGCTTGGGACACATACACACAGGAATAGATGAGAAACTACAGGTTCCTGGCAGGAAGTCTGATAGTTTGGCTTCTGGCAGGACAGTATTTCTAGGCCACTCCATCTTGATGTGTTCTTAAAAACCAAAACCAAACCAAACCAAACCAAACCAAACCAAACCAAACCAAACCAAACCAA
>NW_021608554.1:0-9354 GCF_004785775.1 Grammomys surdaster | reverse complement strand
ATCCTTCCTCAAGATTGTTTCCACCTGGAAATATACTTCTCACAGGTCAGGGATTAGAAATGTGAAGTCACAAGCATCTTTTGGAGCTGGAGTTGCAGGGTCAGGGGTCTTCAGTGACTCTCATGAGCTCCTCTATTAATTGGTCACCCAGCTCAAGGCTCATCTTCAAGACCAGAGACCATTCAAAATGAGGGAATACAATCAGCATCCAGACCTATGTTTTGGATATTTTCTTATATACAAAAGGTCATTCCACCCTTCACACACTTATTAATTCTTCCCATGATGGTCATACTCATCTCAAGAAAGATTTTACACTTATTGTAGTGAAATTTGGGTTCTATTTTGCTTTGAAGGGTTTGAAGTCAATAGGTCATGGATTTGAGATAATTGGTTCAGAGCAGTGAAGCATTTGTATTCAACACCCCCATTGGTCCCTTTTCTACACAAAACCATTATTAAACAAACTTTGTGAAAAGGCAGAAGCTCCCCTCTTCCCTTTGCTTCCCAGGCAGCCAACCAGAGTATCCAAGCACATCTGTGCACACCCAGACAGGATGGACAACTGTAGAAGAATTAGGCAGGGAGGGACTGGCTCATTCTTTCAGGAAAGGCGATGAAAATTGCCAACATCTCCAACTGAGTGTATGTGCCCTGCAAATCTCATAGTGTCCACTGTATGCATGATGGCCAGTATTAAATTGTTCCCACTTCCCCAGGCTGACCAGTGACAGCCCTAGGAGTCATCCCACCTCCTCATATGATTCTAAAGACAATGGAGACCACTAGGTACAGTTGTGCTGGCCAAAGAGAACATTCAACCCAAGTGAGGCAGAGGGGTATGGATAGTTCCCTTGAGATCCTCAGCATCTTGTGGAACTTTATTCAAAATTGACCACATACTTAAACACAAAGCAAGTCTCAACCAAAACAAATGAACTAATGCCCTAAATTCTATCTGACTGCCATGGATTAAAGCTGGGCATCAGCAAGAACAGTAACAACAGAAACTCATGGAAACTGAACAACCCTCTAATGAAAAATGAGTCAAGACAGAATTTAGGAAGAAATTGCAGTCTTTTTAAAATTGATTGAAAATGAATAAACAACTTACCCCAATTTATGGGACATATTGAATCAATTTCATAGCACTAAGAGCCTACACATACACACACACACACACGCACACACACACACACACACACACACAAAGTGTACACACATCCACACACATGTATGCACTCTCACAAAGATACATTCATGTGTACACACACACACACACACACACATATACAAATATTGGAACAATTTCACAGTAGTAACTTAGCAGCATACCTGAAGCTGCTAAGAACAAAAAGTAGAAATTACATCCAAAAGGAGTAGATGGCAAGAAGTAATCAAACCCAGGGATAAAAATCAATAATACAGAAACAAAAATCAATACAGTGAAATCAGTGAGATCTTCCAACCCTTATCCAAAAAAAAAAAAAAAAAAACGCTAAAAGCTGGAGAGAGAAGATTCAAATTAACAAAACTAGAAGTGAAGAGGGACAGAGCAACAGACACCGAGGAAATCCAGAGAATAATAAGAACTTATTTTTAAAAAACTGCACTCTGAGAGGGTGCCCCCAGGCATCCCCCCACCATGGGACATCAAGTCTCTACAGGATTAGGTGCATCCTCTCTCATTGAAGCCAGACAATGCAGTCCACTGCTACATATGTGCCAGGGTCTAGGACCAGCCTGTGTATGCTCTTTGGTTGGTGGCTTAGACTGTTATTCATCCATGCCTATTCAATATAGTACTTGAATTCTAACTTCATGAGGGAGGACTGGGAAGCAAGATCTGGGATATAAATAAATAAAGGGATTGATTAATAAAAAAAATCTCTGCAGTCCACATAATTGGAAAAACAAAAAGAAACAGATAATTTTCCTGACACATATCACTAACCAAGCTTAAATCAAGAACAGATAAGTGATATAAATGTTTCTATAACCCCTAGTGAAATAGAAACAGTTATTAAAATTCTCTCAACCAAAAGAAGACCAGAGCCAGATGGTTTTAGTGTAGAATTCTACCAGACTCTTACAGAAGAGTTAGTGCTTCTCAAATTATTCCCCAAAGTAGAAACTAAAAGATACGGCCCAATTCATTTTACAAAGCCACAGTTACCCTGATACCCAAATCACACAAAGACCCAACAAAGAAAGACAGTTTACAGACCAATTTTTCTTATAAACACAGATGCAAAAAACCCATCTCAATAGATTACTTTCAAACTAAATTCAAGAATGCATAAAAAAATCATCTACCATGACTAAGTAGGCTTCATGCCAGAGATGTAGGGATGGTTCGCCATACATGAATTGATAAATGAAACCTGCCATATAAACAAACTGAAAAAATCCATGATCATCTCTTTAGAAGCAGAAAAGAACTTTGACAAAAATACAACACCCCTCAAAATAACAATGACAGTTTATAGCAAGGCCACAGACAATGCCAACTTAAATGGAGAGGAGTTCAAAGAAATTCCACTAAAATCAGGAACAAGACAAGGTTGTCCACTCTTTCCATGCCTATTCAATATAGTACTTGAATTCTAAGCTAGAGCAATAAGACAATGGAAGGAGATCAAGAAGATACAGATTGAAAAGGAAGAAGTCAAAGCACCTGTATTTGCAGATGACATGATAATATGCATAAGTGACCTGAAAAATTCCACCAGGAAACGTCTACAGCTGGTAAACACTTTCAGCAAAGTAGCTGGTGTTGGTGTGTTTGTTTATTATTTTACTGGGTTCTTATCTCTCTACCTTCTTTCCAACCTGTATTCCACCATAATTTCTTCCCCTCCCCGCAACCCTAGGTAGGAGAGAAAGAAGGTGCAAACCAGCAATCCAGCAATCCAGCAATCCAGCAATCCAGCAATCCAGAAATAGCAAATGAAACAGCAGTGAAGGCAAGAACAGGGGGAGCAGCAGCAGTCTCAGTGTATCCTCTGCTTTCTCGGGCCTCTGGCATTTAGACCCTCTTCTGAGTCCCCAGAATTAAACTATCTGCAACCAGCAAAGGTCATGCCCCTCCTAGAGTTTGAGACAATCATAGTTAACAGCTGTGGACAAACTGAAGCAGCCCCATATTCCACACCTGGGGTTAAAAAAAAACATAATGACACAACATAACTAGCTTTTAAAAGAAACCAAAATTCTCACTATGAGCTGAATACAAAATTAAAATCAGTCTCCTAAATCTCCCCCAAATCAGTCACCTTCCTGTGTACAAAAAAACCAGTCAACCAACGAACCAAACAACCAAACAAAAAACCAAATGGACTGAGAAAGAAATCAGGGAAATACATTTCACAATAGCCTCAAATCACATAAAATATCTTGAGGTAATTCTGACCCAACAAATGAAAGTCTTATATGATAAAACTTCAAGTCATTGAAGTAAGAGACTGAAGAATATATCAGAAGATGGAAAGATATCCAATGGTCATGATTCAGTAGGATTAACGTAGAAAAAAGACCATACTATGAAAAGGAATCTACAGATTCAATGCAACCATCACCAAAATTCCAACACAGTTCTTCACAGAATAGGAAAGAATAATTTATAGCTTCATATCAAACACAAAACCCCCAAGATTCCTAAATCAACCCTGAGTAATAAAAAGACTGGTGGAGGTATCACCACACACTGTTCAACTGAAGATCAAGAAATTAAATTGAAGACCAAGACTTGAATGCACACACCTATGGGCACCTGATTTCTGACAAGAAGGTCAGAAGTACACACTGGAAATAAGATAGCACCGTCAACAAATGGTGGTGGATGGCTGCATGTAGAAAAATCTGAATAGATGCAGGTTTATCACCTGAACAAAACTCAACTCCTAATGGATCAAAGACCTCAACACACAAACAGATATACTGAACCTGATAAAAAGAAAATGGGGAATAGCCTTGAACTTATTGGCACAGAAGAGACTTTTTGAACAGATCATTAGCACTAAAATCAACAATTAATAAATAGGATTTCATGAAACTGAAAAAGTTTAGTAAGGCAAAGGGCACCATCAATTGGACAAAACCTGAGCCTACAGAATTGAATAATTTTTTTTTTTACCAACTTCACATTTGATAGAGAGCTAATATCCAAAATATATAAAGAATCCAAGAAACTAGATATCAAGAAAATAAATAATCCAATTAAAGTGGGATATGGACCTAAATAAAGAATTTGCAACAGAGGAAACTCAAATGGCTGAGAAATACTTTAAAAAAATTTCAGCATTCTTAACTATCAGGGATATGCAAACCAAAACTACATTGAGATTTCATCTTACCCCTGTGACAATGGCTAAGATTAACAGCGCAAGTGACAGCTCATGCTGGTGAGGACGTGGAGTAAGAGGAACACACATTCATTGCTGGTGGGAATGAGAACTTGTACAGCCACTATGGAAATTAGTATGGCAGATCCCCATGAAGACGGGAATAGATCTACCTCAAGATCCAGCTGTACAACTCTTGGGCATATTTCCAAACTATGCTTTTCCTACCAGAGAGACACTTGCTCAACCATCTTCATAGTATCCAGAAACTGGAAACAACCCAGTTATCCCTCAACAAATGAATAGCTAAAGGTGTGGCACATTTACACAATGAAGCATTACTCATTTGTTAAAGCATATGACATCAACATCTGAAATGTAAATAAAATATCCAATAAATGGCCCATCTTTATCTTCAAAAAAGAAAAAAAATGACATCATGCAAATTTCAGGCAAATGGATAGAAGTAGGAAAAACTATCCCTAGTGAGGTGTCTCAGATCCAGAATGGTAAATACAGTATGTATTTGTTTATACATGTACATTAACATTTAAGTCAATGATAACCAAGCTACAGTTCCTAGAACCAGAAAGGGTAGGTATAGAGCAAGGGATTAGAGGGAATGAAATGATCTCATTAGGAAAGAGAAATATAATAGATAATTATGGATGGATGAGGAACTGGGATAAGAGGTTCAAGTGGTGAGGGGGGTTGAGGGAGGGAATATTGGAAAAGACAGCTAAAACTAAGGGGCATTTAGGGATAGTATGGAAACTCAGTACAGTATATACTTCTATATGTAAAATAAATTTATATATGTGATATGTGTGATAAGTATATATATGAAGGCAATCTAAATGAAATTGCCAAACAATAGGAGAGACAGAGTCCCAACTGGACTTCTCTTGTCACAAAATAAGCTTCCAGTATCAGGATTAAGTTACATCTAATCGAGTTGTTGGCTCAAAAATTCCCATTGGAATCCCCAAACAAGCCAGTCTGTTCCTACCACTTATAGGTTACTCTCCACAAACCATCAGCACGGTCCCACTGCTGAAGACAACATCTATGCAACTCACTGAACAGGGAGAGGTCCAGCTGGTGTCTTCATAGAACCTTCACAACTATATAATAGTGTCTTTGGCTAAACCAGCCTACAACCCTTTGACCCATAGTGGTGTCCTTGCAAGATATGCCAGGGCAATGGTGGCACAATTCTGTGACAGTAACCATTCAATACCTAATATAACTTAAGTCTCACTCCTTGAGGTGGAACCCATACTCAACACTGCTTGGGTGACCTAGGAACCAAGACTATATACCCCAGGGACCTAGGGTGAATCCAAATACTGCTGGTCTGAAAAAAGGAAAAGGGTAATGAGTAAATGACTACACTCATAGTCAAGAGCCTTCTTCAGCCATCATCAGAGAAATTCCTATTGCTGTAGATGGTAACAAATGCAGAGACCCATAGCGAGGCATTATACAGAGAAGGAGAGACCTTGGAACACTCAACCCTAAGTGGGATATTTCCTTCAAATCCCTCCCCACAGAGCTCAGGAGACCCTGCAGATGATAAGATTGACTGTAAGAGCCAGAGGGAAAGGAACACATGAAGAAATCAAGGCCCTCTGAATCTACATGAGGTCTGCTCATGTTGTGAATTCACAGAGAATGAAGCAGCCTGCACACGGCCTGAACATGTCTTCATCAGGTCCTTTTGAATATATATTATGGCTTCAAGTTTAATGTTTTTATGGGATCCCTGACTGTGTGGATGAGTGGGTTTCTGAGTCTTATACCTTGTCTTGGATTCTTTTCCTTCTCTGGTTTGTTCAGCCCAACTTCTATGTGATGGTTTTTAAAATTTGTATTATTTTATTTAAGTTTGTTATAGTTTAACATTATCTTCTAGAAGTCTGTTCTTTGCTAATGAGAGACAGAAAAGGAGTGGATCCGAGTGGGAGGGTAGCTGGGGAGGAACTGGAAGGAGTAGAGGAAGGGAAGCCACAATCAGGATATATTAAATTAGAAAAGAATCTATTTTTAATAAAAGGGAAACAAAAATTAAAAAAAAAGAATGGAGGAAGATCTACACCTTGCTAGAAATATAACCCCAAAAGTCATGCTGTTCTGTGGTTGGCCTTCACTGCAATGGAATAAAAAATGAAAAGCTTGTTAATCCACAATGACTTCTTGAGGATAAATTGGTCAGAAGTAGTATAGAGGAGTCACAGGGGACCAGGAGATTGAAACAAAAGTCAAGATGACCAATTTGTCAAAAGACCTGGTCTCAGGGAGGCAGGGAATAAGGATCTCTACTGAACATGTCTGAACCTTCTGACATCCCAATCTCCCTTGTATGACACACTCTACTGTCAAACATCTTCACAGATGTGCTCTGATTATGCAAGTGTAGGCTTCACAGTGTCTGAAGAATCTTTGTGGGTAAAAACAAACCTTAGCAGACACAAAGGAATCATCCCTATGCTTCTGGACTCACACACAGAACAGATACACACACACAAACACACACACACACACACACACACACACACACACACACACACACACAGAGCCTCAGGCTTAAAAAGCTAATATATACCCAGATCTACTTTTTGTATAACTTGTACTACTTGCCACCTTGGGACAGAAGTAGACTACATTGATAGATTATTTTAAATATTGAACATAGGTGACATTTGATTTTCAAACACAATAAGTATGGACATTTTCCATTGTTCACAACCTTGATGGCCAATATGGGGACCTCTGTGTGCTATATTCTGAAAGTTTATGCTTCACATGCCCATGGTGAAACCTGTTCTTCAATGGGATGTTAGTAAGGATCGAGTCTTTAGGAGTTGTCACAGGAGACCAGGGGATCTAAAAAAATCCACTACAGAGAACTGTATCTAGGGTCTTGCACACTCTAGACAAGTCCTCTTCACTAAGCTGTATTCCCGTAATGTTGGGGTTTTATGTATTCTTTGGTAATTTCATATATGAACACAATGTGTCCTGATCTGGAACCCCATTATTTATCCTGTCTGCTCAGTTGAAGACATAAGGTTCAATCTTTGGCAAAGAGAGCTAGCCCTCATCTCACAGCACATATGCTGGTATCTCAACCTTGAGCTTTGAGCTCTCCACAACTATAAACACATTTCTATTGTTTAGAAGCCATACATGCTATGATACATATATGTCCACACATGTCCACAGCATATATATTATTGAAATGCAATGTATGCATACAGGATGGATATCCCTTTAGCTTCTGAGCTCACAAAACCTTCCTGAGGCAGGCTTGGTTTCTTTCTTTCTTTCTTTCTTTCTTTCTTTCTTTCTTTCTTTCTTTCTTTCTTTCTTTCTTTCTTTTGAAGATTTCCGCAGAGGGGAGATCCTCACTCAAGTCTCAGAAAGTCGAGACCACCCAGTAATCTGCTCGAGATACCGTGTACCAGAGCAATAGTGAGGTTTATTAGGATGTGTAACAGCTAGCTGCCGGTCAATTCGTATGCCCACACAGGAGCTGAATTGACCCCGACAGCCAGTTTGAGAGGGGTTTTTAAAGGGAAAAACCACAAACCAAGGAATGGGGAGGGGGATGAGGGGTTGTTAGGGTGGCATAACATAAAAATAGCGGAACATTCCAAAGGAACCCAACCTACATGAGTCAGGATCAGGTGAAAACTCTCTGTAGCTAATCTTTCTCAAGAATGTGGTCCTGCCCTGTTACTTCGGCCTTGCCCTGTCACTGAAGTTACCAGCTTGGTTCTCAGCTTGGTTCCTCCTAGTTCACTTGCATTCTTTCCTTTCTCTTTGAGATAGGCCAGTTCCAGTAATGGTGACTGGCCTTTCCACATTCCTAACTTGCTTTATGGCTCAGTTTCTCAGAAAATTTTCCATGTCCTTATAAAGAAATCCTAAAGAATATTTTATATGTCTAAAAAGGATTCTATATACCCAGTATCTATAATTTTTCACTCTACAAGTTCAGGCCAACAATCTTTCTTTCTTTCTTTCTTTCTTTCTTTCTTTCTTTCTTTCTTTCTTTCCTTCCTTCCTTCCTTCCTTCTTTCTTTTTCTTTTTCTTTTTCTTTTTCTTTTTCTTTTTCTTTTTCTTTTTTTTGGTTTTTCGAGACAGGGTTTCTCTGTGTAGCCCTGGCTGTCGTGGAACTCACTCTGTAGACCAGGCTAGCCTTGAACTTGAACTCAGAAATCCACCTGCCTCTGCCTTCCAAGTGTTGGGATTAAAGGAGTGTACCACTGTGCCCTTCCCCCAGCCTTGAGCAGGCCTGAGAGACCTTGTTTACCACAATAGACCAAACAATAGGACTCCAGAGGTATTGCCTGCCTTGGTGCCTCCTTGACTGCCTATAGCCTTGTACACAAGCTGAGAAGAATAGACTGCCTGCTGAGCTTGCTTTGAGGTGTCTCAAGCCATTACAGAGGGATTCCCCTCACCTCCAGCAGGATGGATTCCCCTCACCACCAGTAGGATGGATTCCCTTCACCCCCCAGCAGGCTGAATCAAGAAGGAACTCTGGGGGTAGGGGTGGGCTTTCCCCTTTAAATTGAAAGCTGAACATTAAAGCATTGAGCCTTGATCAGAAACTTTTGTCCTGGCTTTATCTCTTCCCGACCTCCTGTCCCTTCTTCCATTCCCAGCCTCTCTTTCAGGAGAACCCGGTTGACTGTGTCCGCTGGCTGGCAACACACCACCACCGCTGGGCTGAGGCAGTCTTTCAAGGAGCTGAACCACAGACATCCATTTCAGGACCGAACTAGCTGGCAGCTTATGTACATTATTTTATGGCAGATTAAACTGATGAAGGCAGCTGATCTGGGGCTTATCAGATATGTTATAAGTCATTTGTATTTGTGAGAAAGCTTGGTAGTTGGTAAACAATGGACATGGAAATTTGACACTCATCCAGCTGTAATATAGACAACTACCCCAGCACTTTCAAGGAGGGCATGGAGGATTGGATTTCTGGTTTTACAT
>NW_021608553.1:0-1158 GCF_004785775.1 Grammomys surdaster | reverse complement strand
ACATGCCATATGAAAAAAATGAAATATTCCTTCCTGGATGGTACAAGTGTTTATGCTTTAAACCAAACACACGTCATAACTTAAATGTCACATGTAACGGGATTTCAGTTGTATTGTACTTGGCTTTAGCTCTGGAAGTACAAATGCATTGCCATGCACATATCTTTACAGTACTTTTGTGCAATAAGTTGTATAGTGCATTCTTGCTGGATTCCAGCAACTTACTTGGAAATACCATATGATACAATGAAATATACATGACTGGATGGTACAAGTGTTTATGCTTTAAAGCAAACACAAGTCCTAACTGAAATGTCACATATAATGATGTTTAAGACTTTTTCAGCTGTGTTTAACTTACCTTTATTCTGTAAGTACGAATGCTTTGCAAAACATTTTACAGTAGTTTTGTTCAATATATTGTATACTGCTTTTCTGCTGGAATCTAGCAACTTTCTTGGACATGCCATATGAAACAATGAAATATACATGGCTGGATGGTACAAGTGTATATACTTTAAAGCAAACAGAACTCCTAAGTGAAATGTCACATATTACATTGCTTAAGTTTTTTGAGCTGTATTATACGTGCCCTTAGCTCTGGAAGTATGAATTCATTGCAATGCATTTTACCGTAGGTTTGTTTAATTTGTTCTATAGTGTTTTTCTGCCGGAATCTATCAACTTACTTGGAAATGCCATGTGAAAAAATAAAATATACATGGCCGGATGGAACAAGTGTTTGCACTTTAAAGCAAACACACGTCCTAACAGAAATTTCATATGTAACATGATTGCAGGATGTCAGTGGCGTTGTACTTGCATTTATCTCTGGAAGTACGAATGCTTTGCAATGCGTGTATCTTTACTTTAGGTATGTTCAATACATTTTATAGTGCTTGTCTGCTGGAATCTTGCAACTTACTTGGACATGCCAGATGAAACAATGAAATATACATGGCTGAATGGTACAAGTTTTTATGCTTTAAACTAGCACACGTCCTAAATGAAATGTCAAATGTAACCTGACTTGAATATTTTGAGCTGTGTTGTACTTGCCTTAAGCTCAGGAACTATGAATGCATTGCAATGCACGTGTATTTACAGTACATTTGTTCAACAATTGTATAGTGCTTTTCTGCTGTAAGCAAGCAAATT
>NW_021608552.1:0-1094 GCF_004785775.1 Grammomys surdaster | reverse complement strand
TATTTCTGTACACCCTGAAAACAAATGCAAGCATTATCCCCATTTATATAAGTAACCATGGCTTGCTGAGGGTAGTTTTCTAGGTTGACAGGAGACTCTCTTCAGTACTTACTTGGGCTTTATGGGATCAAACTGTTCTTCTTCCAGCATATCATATATGTAATCATTATAGATTTCAATGAAAGAGATGAGTACACCATAGACACGGTCCTCATCAACTTCTTCTGCTTTGCAGAATTCTTGTATGTCTATCATATGTGCAAACTCTGAATCTGCTTGTCGCCTACAACAAGAAAACAGATTTCCTTACTTCAAAATTTACCCACTATGAGTTAGGATAGAAAGTAGATAATGGCTGTCTTGGGTGGTTCTATGTCAACTTGACACAAGCTGGAGTCTTTGGGAAAAGGGGTTCTCACTTGGAGAAAATACGTACACCTCTAAAAAACTGACCAACAGGCAAGTCTGTCTAGCATTTTCTTCATTAATGATTGATGTGTGTAGTACCAACCCTGGGCAGGTGGCCCTGGGTTGTATAGGAAAGTAAGCTGAGCAAGCCATGGGAGCAAACCAGAAAATAGCGCCCTCCATGGCTTCTGCATCAACTCCTGCCTTGAGTTCCTGCCCTGACTTCTCTCAGTGATGGACTGTTACTTGGAAGTGAAAGATAAAATAAATCCCTTCCTCCTCAAGCTGCTTCCCTGTTCAATAATATATTTTATCACAGCAATAGAAAGCTAATTGAGACGATATCAGAGTGAAACCGGAAAAGTCGGACAAAAGCTCTATCACATAAAGTTGAAATCATAAAGCAATGTTATTCAGATTAAAGGTGGGTCAAGGACACCCTAGGTCCTCAAGATGCACAACACAGGAATTCACCTTCCTCCCATTCACAGACATATCCTCCTTAAACTAGATAAAATACATGAGCAGTCAAGAATGTGCCGCCTCAATTCTGACCTCACAAAAGTCAGTTGTAAGACCAACTTTTCTAATTCGTATTTACCTTCTTCTCCAGATCTACAGAAACTGTAGGACAGAATTCCACCCGCCCTGAGTCACCTACTCACTTGCTAGAGTGGCTCTTTGGA
>NW_021608551.1:0-1018 GCF_004785775.1 Grammomys surdaster | reverse complement strand
AAGTGCCCTTCAAAATATCTTCTCACAATATGCTTGCTAATTACAAACAATAAATAGAAATTTACAGTTATAAAACCTAGTAGGTACTGTAGTGTGACAAAACTTTTTTCTTCCCTGGATAAGGAACCCAGGGCAGACCAAAATGCACATACCACCAAAGTCCTAGATGTTGAACCAATAAGTTTTATTGGGGTTATTTATAGGAATATGGGTGAGGGGTTGCTTACAGGAGCAGAAATGACTCAAAGACAGCTGCATCAACAAAGCCCACCCAGCATGGGTGACAGCTCTAAAAACTGGGAACCTGGAAAAACTACACAGCCTGTAGATGGCTCAACAGACTGGAGAATGTCCTTTCCAGGGGCTTTCAGTTGGTCTAAACTTCTTCCAGACAGTTTGTGTGAAGTTGGGTCCTTTGAGAGTCTTCTTTGCTGCTCAGCTTTCTTTCATCTGAGAGGGACTCTCAGCCTTTATTGCTCTCTTGTAGCGACGGAGTCTCGTGAATCTGATCAGTTTCAGGGACCATTTTGAGATGTTTTGAGTTGCATTCCCTCCTGAGGAGCTTCCCTTCAGAGCAAACGAAGGGTGCAATGGTTCAGTGTTTCTAAATTGAAGGAAATTTGAGAAACTGGTACTAGTTCATTAAGGATCAGTACATTGCCCTAAGAGAATAAATAAAATGTCACCATTGTCAATAGGATACATCTTTCTTCACATCGCTACTTCAGCTACCATCCTACCAATAACACAAGCCCTGAAGTCCTCCCTAGAAAACAATAGGAAGAATTCCATTGTAGCTGCAGTTACAGAGGTGTGTGTTTTCAGTGTGTCCTGAGATCTGAACTCCAGCCATGTTTAAACAGCAAGCACTTTAACCACTCATTCATCTCTGGCCCCTTCAGCAGCTCTTTGACCTACTTTCAAAAGTACACAGATGCTTTTTCAAAAATATGAGAAAAAGAGTAGAGACACATATTGTTTGTTTTTTCCATGGAAAATATTAACAAATTGTGCAAAT
>NW_021608550.1:0-1491 GCF_004785775.1 Grammomys surdaster | reverse complement strand
CCCAAACAGCTCCACTGAGGACGAGAGAGTCGACTATGCGAGCTGGTAGAGGCCACTCTCATTCGACCCACCACATATCCCATGCGTCAAAAGCATGTTTAAGCCTTTTTTTTTTTTTAATGCCTATGTGAATGGCTACCATATGTGTGCTGGTGCCCAGGAGGCCAGAAGGCTGTTAGCGGCAGTTAAGGGCCACCCCACCGCAAGTGGGAGCAGGGAACTGAACTCGGGTCCTCTAAAAGAGCAGAAGTACTCTTTTGTTTCATATTATTTATATTTATTTTTATTGGATATTTTATTTTTATATTAGATGTCATCCCTTACCCCATTCCCCCCCCCCCGGAACCCCCTATCCCATCCCCCCTTCTCCTGCTTCTATGAGGATGTGGCTCCACCCACCCCTCACTCCCACCTCCCCACCCTCAAATTCCCCCACACTCTGTGTCCAGCCTTCACAGGACAAAGGACCTCCTCTCTCACCTATGCCCTACAAGGCCATCCTCCCCTACATATACAGCTGGAGCCATTAGTCCCTCCCTATGTGATTCCAGGCTGCTGGTTAGACCCTGGGAGCTCTGGTTGGTTGGTATTGTTGCTCTCCCTATGGGGCCTCAAACCCTTTCAGTTCCTTCAGCTCCTTCTCTCTAACTCCTCCATTGGGAACCCCTTCATCAGATCAATGGTTAGCTGTGAACATCCACCTCTGCATATGTCAGACTCTGGCAGACTTCTAAGGAGACATCTATATCAGGCTCCTGTCAGCATGTACTTCCTGACATCCACATCAGCGTCTACCTTTGGTGACTGCACAAGGGATGGATACCCAGGTGGAGCAGTCTCCAGATGGCCCCTCCTTCAGTTTCTGTCCCACGCTTTGTCTCCATATTTGCTCCCTTGAGTATTTTATTACTCCATCTAAGAAGGACCAAAACCGTTGGGCAGTGGTGGTGCACACCTTTAATTCCAGCACTTGGGAAGCAGAGACAGGCGGATTTCTGAGTTCAAGGCCAGCCTGGTCTACAGAGTGAGTTCCAGAACATCCAGGGCTACACAGAGAAACCCTGTCTCAAAATACCAAAAAAAAAAAAAAAAAAAAAAAAAAAGGACGCACCCACACTTGGTCTTCCTTGTTCATGAACTTCATGTGGTCTGTGAGTTGTATCTTGGGTATTGGGAGCTTCTGGGCTAATGTCCAATTACCAGTGAGTGAAAACCATGTGTGTTGTTTTGTGAACAGATTACCTCACTCAGGATGATATTTTCTAGTTCCATCCATTTACCTAAGAATTTCTTGAACTCATTGTTTTTAATAGCTGAGTAATACTCCATTGTGTAAATGTACCACATGTTTTGTATCCATTCCTCTGTTGAAGGACATCTGGGTTCTTTCCAACTTCTGTCTATTATAAATAAGGCTGCTATGAACATAGTGGAGCATATGTCCTTGTTATATGTTGGAGCATCTTCTGGGCATATGCCCAGGAGTGGTAT
>NW_021608549.1:0-1034 GCF_004785775.1 Grammomys surdaster | reverse complement strand
GTGTAAGCTAGTATCCTTGCCCTCACCCCTTCCTGTTAGATCCACCACGATCCTTCTTCCTTGGAACCCTCAGGACATTATAAAGAAAGGGTCAGTCTGCCTTACTCAAAGTTTTTCTCCCTATCTCTCCTATGCTCTACACTGCCCAAGGGACAGCACTGAAGTCTAGCATCATCCTCTGTGTTTATCTTTTCAGCCTCTGTGACTATGGAACCTTCTCCTGTGAGGACCAGAATCACTTCACTGCTGACCCTACCTCTGCCTGCCTGCTTTGCTAGCCCTCTGAGCCCTGGCCACAGGCTGTCCCAGCCTTTCCTCTCCTTTCCTCTCCTTGGACCATCAGGTTGTGTCCAGGTCTATTTTATTAAAAATCTACTGTTATTTAGTGGGGGTGTATTATATTATTATATTATTATTAATATACTGTTATTTAGTGATGTGTGTGTGTGTGTGTGTGTGTGTGTGTGCGTGCGCGCGCGCGCGCGTGTGTGTACAGAGGCCAAAGGAGGGCTCTGGATCCCCAGTTCCTAAGTCACTTGACACTTGACATGCTGGGTTCAAACTCTAGTCTTATGGAAGAGCAGCAGGTGCTTTTTTTGGGGGGGGGGGTTCGAGACAGGGTTTCTCTGTGTAGCCCAGGCTGTCCTGGAACTCACTTTGTAGACCAGGCTGTCCTCAAACTCAGAAATCCACCTACCTCTGCCTCCCAAGTGCTGGGATTAAAGGCGTGTGCCACCACTGCCCGGCTGCTCTTTTTTCTTTTAAGATTTTTTTTTTTTAAGATTTATTTATTGGGGCTGGAGAGATGGCTCAGCGGTTAAGAGCACTGACTGTTCTTCCAGAGGTCCTGAGTTCAAATCCCAGCAACCACATGGTGGCTCACAACCATCTGTAATGAGATTGGATGCCCTCCTCTGGTGTGTCCAAAGACAGCAACAGTGTACTCATCAATAAAATAAATAAATAAATATTTTTTAAAAAGATTTATTTATTTTATGTATATGAGTACACTGTAGCTGTCTTCAGACACACCG
>NW_021608548.1:0-4026 GCF_004785775.1 Grammomys surdaster | reverse complement strand
GTATGCGGCTCCCACACGGAGCCGCGCCATTGTCGAATGGCGTACGCAGCTCCCAACATCTCCCCCTTCTTTATTATATTGCTACAACAAATTCCCAACTGTTATTTCGCCGATCAAGCCCACTGTTCTACTAGTAAGGCGTTTAAGGCAGTTAAACAGTTGTGAGACCTTCTACACTTATGTCCCTTGTAATGGGAACCCGAGCCCTGGGAAGTATGGAGGACTATCACTCAGGGTTCCTGCTTAAATACCCCCTGTTAAATACCCCCTGGAGCGACGTGTACATATCTGGTTGGTTAATTGTCCATAAAATCTTATATGCCCTGGGATGGACTGTGACTTTCCGCGCTTTCCCCTTACACAAAGGCAATAAATTATAGAACTTGTGAGAGCATCAGATTGCCAGCGCTGTCTCTGCCTTTCACGGCTCTCAACTTCTCCCCTTTTTTGTTTTAAATGAGAATCACAGGCACTGGCCATTTCCCATGTCTTAGGCTAGTTGATGTTCTTCCATAGCCAGCACCAAAGAATGGTGAGCTCCTTATCTTAGGCTACGAGGGTTGCACCCACACCTGGCATTCTTGCCAGCAAGAATGTGCACCCAGGTTGTGGCCACTCGTAATGCCCGTCATGGGGTAAACTCACAGCTCGTAGTGTAGTTCTGGCATATGGCATCAACCTATTCCCGTCGTTGGGACCAATGGCAGCTGGCCTGGAGACGAAAAGATGGAGTTGCCCTTGGTCTGTCTGGCACAGTACCAATATGACTCAAACTCAAGCCCGATCAAGCAAATTCTATCATGGGGGAATAAGCGATCAAGGACTAATAGTTTGATACAGTCTCCCCTACCTTACCAGGTGCAATGGAAACAAGTCCTCTGGGTGCAAAGGCTAGGGAAATCGAAAGAGATGCAAACACCCATCCCTGTGCAATGGAGTCATCTCCTAGGGGTGCAAGGGCTGTTTGTCTCAAAATTCAGGTACCAGAGCTACACAGACAAGACCAGTCAGGCTAAAACTCCTCATCGACCCAATGTAATGGGCTGAGCCCTTGGGTGTAGCGGCTGATGGATCTGTTTGCTCGCTATTTCTTTAACATAGATAACCAGATTTCGGGAGATGAACCTTGTTCTAAAGCCACAAGTGCTTGGGTAATCACGGCTTTGTCACGTTTCTGTTGATCTCTGAGCTTGTAAACCAACCAGAGTATGTACACTAATCTGTAACACAGGGTTGTACCAAACAGGCCTACTCCCACCCACTCCTTAAAGAAGGGGAAGGCTGAAGAAATCCAGGAAGAAGGTCTTTCAGTCAGTGACAGGTCTATCCGTGTTGAGTTGATTGATGGCCATCACCGCTACTTGCAACTTCTCAAGGAGTTCATCAAATCCTTTTGACCATTCTCCTGTTATGTAACGAGACAATTGTCTGGATAAATTAGCTGTTCGAGTAAAATTTTCATATTGAACACTAGTAATACAGAGTGTTCCCCGTTTTCTTTCACATTTCAATTGTGCCAATTGAAAAAGAATGTCTAATCTTTCTTTTACCAAATCTAGGCGCTGATTAACAATCATCAATCTGCCTTTTAATTCAGCACTCGTAGAAGTATGGATGTTAACTGCCTCTGCCACTGTAGCGGACAGCTGATTTAAGGCTGTTGCTGTTTGAACTTTGGTTGTCATAGCAATCCCAGCAGCTATAGCTGCAATGGCACTAACTGATATCACCGTCATTATGGCTGCAGTTATGCTAAAGTCTCTTTTTTTTGTCTGAATAATGATAGAATAGAGGGTGTTTCAACAGAAACAGGAACCCATCGTGGCACTCTGGCAACCATGGCACGTTTAGCTTGTTCAACCGCCCAACACTGAGACATCATGCATGAATCATTAGTGCATTTTTCAAATGAGGAGTTTGAAAGAATAGTAGGTGAAAATACCATTTGATTTACAATAATCTTGTTAACTCCAGTAATTAACTGAATAGGATTTGTCAACTGAGGGATCGGATCTGAACTCTGTTTCACCATAATTCTATTAATAACTCCTGTAAAGGATGTTCTTCCTGCCTCTCTACCCTGGAGAAAGGCTAGCGGGTTGAGGTCGGTACAACTGCCATTAACTCTACAGAGTAGCCATTTGTGAAAAGGATTCATACTAATAGAAAAGGACCTTTTCTCATTATCGCATCAGCTCCAAGATCTCTCAGCATATTGGGTGACAAGGAAAAAGTTTCATTGGTATCTGCCCATCGTATTACTCTGGATTGACAATCAGACCAAGGCAGAACAACTCTCTCATCTTCTAGACTACAAAAGGGAGAGACCTCAGGTTAACGAGATGTTCTCCATCAAAAATGTTCTATCTATCCAAACGGCTGGTTGTAAAAAGGACTGTGAGAACTCTTTGACATTACTATAGTCCTTTTCATTATTATTCTTTTTAGTTGTTAATTTAACTCAGCTTCTCTTTTCATAAAACCACCCCAAGGTTCTCTTTGAGAGAGTTATACAGTTTCCTGTCTCAGTAATCTGGAAACAGAGAGAACCCCGTTCAGGCAAGGAACGATTTTCTCCCGGGGGGGGGGGGCATGCGTTTTATCATAGGGAAGATAAGGCAGCCCCATGGTTTTATTAGCAAACACCATGGCATCATGTCTAACAGGTATGGGTTTAGGAAAAGTAGATAATATAGCCCATCATTGTTCTCCCCATATACTAGGAACCCAGATCTGGAGGATCCAAATTAGGACTGGAAGCATCTGCAGATGAATTCTTCAGGGTGTCATCTTCAGTCATCACGAGTCTTCACGTTAGTCGCTCTGGTAGCCAAAATGGATTGTCTTCTTCCTGTGGAAAAACACAAACCGCTCCCCTGGATCCTATAGGATCCGGGCCTTTCCATTGTCTGGTCAAGACGTCCTTCCATCTCGCCTGCTCCTGTGGGGGTTGTGGCCATTGTCCGTGCCTATCGGCCGCGTTTTGGCCATGAACATCCAAATTTTAAAAATTAAGAGTAAATAAGACTAAAGATATTCGGGATCCTGGAGATCCAAGGTCCCATTCCCCCTTTTGTTTTTCTAGATACATTTTTATCGTGCAATGAGCACGTTCTACAATTCCTTGTCCTTATCATAGTCAATTCGTTTGAGCTGGGCCTTTTGTAGTAAAGCAGAGTGTAAAATTTAATGGAAATGTAGCTGTCAAGGAGAAAAGCATCAGTCTAGGAGAGGTCACTCCCCAGGAACAGAGTAGTCCCTTAAGAGAAAATGTTGCCTTACAGCTGGGACTAAGCCTTTCTTTTCAAATACATCTTTCTGAATTAATGCTAGAGAAATGCCCTTTTCCTGCTGGCTCAGATTTAGCACAAAAGTGGCATGTGATTAAACAGCATACCGCTCCTGTGAGCCCACATTCAACATGTTTTTGATACATTTGATCCATCACTGGTGTAATCCACGAAGTCAGTCCTGTAGCCAGAGGTAGGTCCTTCATGATTACATGATGGAATGGTGAATGTAAACTTTTTACTATCTTTGGTACACAAGTGGATGGAGAAAAAACAAACCTTAATATCTGTTATTATTATAGGCCAGGAGGCTGGCAAAGATGATAAAAGCGGCAACCCTCACTGTACTGAGCCCATGATCTGCATTTGCTGATTAATAGCACGCAGATCATGCAGCAACCTCCTTTTCCCTGATTTAAGGATATCTGCAGATGTAAACTTGTGAATGTAACCATTTTCCTCCCCTCTAGAGAACTACAGGCCACTGTCAGCCATCTCTAGCTTAGATGTGCCCCATTTCCAACACACACAAGGCTGGCAGGCTTCCTGTCAGCCACACCTAGCCTCTGGCTTTCTCTCACTGTTTTCAGATGTAGTCCTTGTGCACAGGTGCTACTAGCTGGTATCCTAGGCCTGTCTCCAACCCAGTGGAAGTAGGGCTGTAGGCTCAGAATTGGTAGTGGAAACTGACAGAGCTGATGACAGACATCTTACCAGGCAGGGTTATCAGGAAGCA
>NW_021608547.1:0-6135 GCF_004785775.1 Grammomys surdaster | reverse complement strand
TCAGTCAGGGACAGATCCACGTGCGTCGAGTTGATGTTCACCACAGCTGCTCTCAATTTTCTGAGTGTCTCACTGAAGTTTTTTGAGCAGTTTCCTGTAAGATACTGAAACAATTTTCTGGACAGATTAGTTACACGAGTAAAGTTTTTATACTGTACACTGGTGATGTAAAGTGTACCCAGTTTTCTCTCACATCTCAATTGGGCTAGTTGAAAGAGGATATCTAATCTCTCTCTCACTAAATCAAGGCGTTGATTAAGGATGATTAGCCCGCCTTTTAGTAGGGTACTGGCGGAGGTTTGAAGGTTAACAGTCTCTGCCACCGTGGCTGACAATTGGGGGTAGTGCCCACCTGAACAGAAGTTGACATAGCAATCTCAGTGGCAGTGGCGATAACGGCACTAATTAATATCGTCGTCACTATGGCTGCAGTTATACCAAATCTCTTTTTTGTCTAAATAATGACAAAGTGGAATGAGTCTCCACGGGGATGGGAACCCCTCGCGTGACTCTGGCAACCATAGTGCGAGTGAATCTTTAGAATTCCAACACTGGGACATCCAGCAGGTTTTATTGGTACAATTCTTAAAGGTGGAATTTTATAAAATAAACAAAAATACTAGGAACCTGTATCCCTTGGATCAGTACAAGGGCTATCATCAGAGCCTGGAGGGTCTGTCTGGGTGTCACCTTCCAGTATCGCGAGTCGCCTCGTCAGCCGCTCTGGTAGCCAAAACGGATTGTCTTCTTCCTGTGGAAACACACAGACCGCTCCCCTGGCTCTTAATAAAACAGTATCTGGGCCCTTCCATTGTCCGGTCAAAATATCCTTCCATTTCACCATCTCTTTCGGCCTCTCAGGCTCTAAACAGTGACGGTCAGCAGCTGAATGGCCCTGACTGTCCAGATTTAAAATATTGAGGGTAAAGAGTGCTATAGAAACGATGACTCGTGGCACTGAGGGTAGGGTCTCCTCGACTCCTCCCTTTTGTTTTATTAGATAAGACTTAAGAGTGCGATGAGCCCGTTCTATGATGCCTTGTCCTTGAGGGTTATAAGGGAGGCCTGTCAGATGGGTTACCTCCATTTGGCGACAAAACTGTCTAAACTTTTGAGAAGTGTACGATGGCCCATTGTCCGTCTTAAGAATTCTAGGCTTCCCCCAGGCACTCCATGCCTCAAGGCAGTGTTGAATAACATGTGCTGCCTTTTCTCCGGTCAACGGAGAAGCAAATATAATTCCAGAATAAGTGTCAATGGAAACATGTAAATATCGTAATTTGCCAAAGGTTGGGATGTGAGTAACATCCATTTGCCAAATCTGTAGTGGCCGAATTCCTCGTGGATTAATTCCTACATGAGGCACTGGTAAAAATTGACAGCAATTCTGACATTGAGTAACTATATCTCTAGCTTCCTTTCTAGTTATCTCAAACCGACGACGTAGCGTCTCTGCTGTCACATGAAAGTTTTTATGAAAATCCTTGGCCAAATCTAATTTGGAAGATAAGGCGATAGCAACCAATTTTGTGGCTCAATCCGCTAGGTCATTCCCATGAGACATTGGGCCTGGTAGACCTGAGTGAGCCCTGATATGTGTAATAAAAACTGGGAATCTCCTATTAATTAAGGCGAATCGAATCTTTTGAAAAACTTTTACGAGTCTACTAGATGGTCTAATTAGCCCTGCCACTTCTAAGGCTTTAACTGCATTTACTACATAAAAGGAATCTGAAACAATATTTAAAGGGCCTGGAAAGGTTTCAAGAACCTCCAGGACTACCAAACATTCCACAACTTGAGGTGAGGTCTCATGATATTGTTTGGCAGTGACCTTATTATCAATTACATAAGCACCCACACCTGTCTTTGACCCATCTGTGTAAACTACCACTCCATCTGGGAGCGGCTTTTGAGATAAGACCTGTGGAAATACAATAGCTTGGGTTAAGGCAAACTGTAAAATGGGATGTTTAGGGTAGTGATTATCTATTTGGCCATTAAAGGAGGTGACCAACACGGCCCAAACATCAGAGGTAGCAGTTAATATTTGAACTTGATGTGCAGTATAAGGCACTATTAAAACTTTAGGCTCCCTTCCAAAATGAGTGACAGCTGCTTTTAATCCCCGTAAGGCAAGCTGAGCAACCGCATCTGGATACCATTCAATAATCTTTGCAGGAGAGGCATTAGGATGAATCCATAACAAGGGTCCATCTTGCCATAATATGGCAGTTGGTAAACATCTGGTTTTAAAGACACACAGATTAAAAGTTTTGGTCTCATCAATGCGTTTTAGCTGAGCTTCCTGCAAGGCATCCTCCACCAATCGCAGGGCATGGTTTGCAGCCGGTGTTAACGCTCTTGGTGAGGAAATATGGGAATCTCCTTCCAGAATGTCAAACAAAGGTTTTAATTCAGCAGAGGGAATTTTCAAAAATGGTCTTAACCAATTTATATCACCTAATAACTTTTGAAAATCATTTAAGGTATGTAAATGATCTCTGCGAATTTCTAATTTTTGAGGAACTATTTTCTCAGGGTAAATAACTGTCCCTAAAAAGGAACCAACTTCTGAAATTTGAACCTTCTCTGTGGCAATATGCAGACCCCACTGTCTTAATGTAGCAATTAATAAAGGATATGAGTTCTGCAAAATGGTCAACTCTTTATGGCATATTAAAATATCGTCCATAAAATGAATTAAGAGTAGAGAAGGAAATTGTTTCTTAACAGGTTCAAGGGCCATTTGTACATACAGCTGACACATAGTAGGACTATTTGCCATGCCTTGAGGCAAAACTGTCCACTGATATCTTTTATCTGGCTCAAGGTGATTAACAGCAGGTAAGGTGAACGCAAATCTTTGCCTATCTTGCGGGTGTAGGGGAATGGAGAAAAAGCAATCCCTAATGTCTATAATTATTATCCTCCACTGCTTAGGTAAAGCAGAGAGCAGAGGCAGGCCTCGTTGCACTGAGCCAAACAGCTGCATCTGTTTATTAATGGCCCTTAGATCATGGAGAAGTCTCCATTTTCCTGATTTCTTTTTTATAACAAAGATAGGGGTATTCCAAGGAGAAGTAGAAGGTTCTAAATGACCAAGCTGTGCCTGTTCCTCAATCAGCCTTGTAGCAGCTTCCAATTTTTCAGAGGATAGGGGCCACTGAGGAACCCACACGGCTTCCTCTGTAAGCCAGGGTATGGGCAAGGAGCCCTCAGTGGCAACTAGGGAAAACCCAGACCTTGTCTCCCTGTATTACTCTCCTGTAAGATTGGATTTAACCTTCCTTGTTCTTTTCTGCCAAGGCCTTTTCCTTCCTTATATCCCATTCTTTTCATAATATTAATAGCTTGTTGAGAGTACTCATTAGTTAGAGTCAGTCCCAGGTCTTGTAAAATGTCTCTTCCCCAGAGGTTAACGGGGAGAGGAAGCACATAAGGTATAAAGCTTCCTGTCTGACCCTCTGGCGTCTTCCAAGTCAAGGAGCGTGAACTGACGGTGGGGTTGGCCTCATATCCCAACCCTTGTAAGGAATGGGATGACTGTGTAACAGGCCACGTTTTTGGCCACCAGTTAGAGGAAATAATACTTTTATCAGCTCCTGTGTCTAAAATTCCTGTAAAGCTCTTCCCTTCTATTGTTAATTGTAAAGTGGGTCTGGTTTTGAGATCCACTACTAAATGAGCAAAGTCAGTTCCTGAAGAACCGAACCTATTGGCACCTCTTGGCGCCCCGGTGGATGGAAAACAATTATGTAAACTTGGAAGGATAACCAATTGAGCAATCCTGTCTCCAGGGGAGATAGAAAATATTCCTTGTGGGCAGGAACAGAGAACTTGAAGTTCTCCTGTATAATCTTGGTCTATGACACCAGGATGAACCACAAGCCCCTTCAGGGTAAGAGAGGAGCGGCCTATAATGAGGCCAACGCTTCCCTCAGGCAGGGGACCTTTAAAATCAACCGGGATAGGTTGCACACCCTCATGTGGCATTAATAAGAATTGGGAGATAGAGCGGAGGTCCAACCCTGCGGACCCTCTAGTAGCTCTGTAGTTAGAGATCTCCCCCGGTTGTAGGCTTGTGTCCCATATTTTTTCGGGCCCTGAGACGTTGGGCCCGGATATTCGTTTTTTGAAATATTTTCATCTCTTTCTATAAGGGAGGGATCATGTTGAATAATCCTTCCCTGAATGTCCTTAACCGAGCGACATTCATTGGCCCAATGATATCCCTTCCTGCATTTAGTACATAACCCAGGGGTTTTCTTTTGTATAGGAGTACGACATTCTCGTTTCAAATGACCCTGTTTACCACAATTATAACATACTTTACGGCCGCCAGGACCTGAGCGGCTCTGGCCCTGAAGGATAGCTGCTGCCAGGCCCGCGTTAGTCAGTGGGCCTCCAAGACCTCGGCAGACCTTTATCCAATCTGTCAGCCCTTTGTTTCTCCTAGGGGCAATAGCTGCCTTACATTCTGGTGAGGCATTTTCATATACTAATTGCTCGATCAATGGCTTGACTTGCTCTGGGTCTCCGAAAATTTTGCCTGCTGCTTCTGTCATTCTAGCAACAAATTCTGAGAAGGACTCCTGGGGGGCTTGTAATATTTTTGTTAAATTTCCTCCAGCCTCACCCCTTTTCGAGAGTGCCTTCCATGCCTTAATTGCGGCGGCGGAAATCTGGCCATATGCTCCCCAATCATAGTTAGTCTGGTCAACAACATACTGTCCTTGCCCTGTTAATAATTCGAAAGTCCACTGTCTCTGGTTGCCCTCTGCATTAGCGTTGGCCTTTGCCTGTGTTTGAGAAGCATCGTGCCACAAGGCCTTCCATTCCATATACTGTCCCATATTAGGGAGGGCAGCTTTTACTGTGTTCTGCCAATCATTCGGAGTCATTGCCATAGTGGCAAATCTCTCAAGCTGCATAATTGTAAAATTAGCATCAACTCCATATTTGTTAACCGATTCAGCAAATTCTTTGATAGAAGCATACTCTACAGGCGCGTGGACACGGCCTCCTCCCGCGTCCTCAAACACTGGAAAAGCTTGTAACATTTTTCTTTTGTCTTCCTCTGAAAGGAAGGAGCTTGAGCCACGTCCGTCCACATGAGGCGGAGGTGCGCCGGGAACATTAGGTTGGGAGGGCGCTACAGGCCGAGAGGCCGTCCGGCTTCTATCTCTCGTTTTCCCCTGCTTTAGATTTTGCGGCGGTAACTGTTTACCTATTTCTTCATCTGAGTCCTCTGAGGAAGTTATCCCCTCCGACTCAGAGGCATCACGCCCCAGCACTTCCTTTACCGGATAAAGAGATCTTTTCCTGAGGCTTCCTATCCTCCCGTCTCTCCCAAGAGCGTTCTTTCTCTCATCTCTCACTTCCTTAGACTGTGTGTCTTTGGAAAGGCCTTTTTCCTTAAATATACTTTTTCTTCCTTTTTCTTTCTGAATTCCTAAGCGCTTCTGTCCTGTCTCTGTCCCTGACATGCTGATTTGTACTATTCTCCGAACCCTCACGAAAACCAGGAGCAGAAAAAGTGATGCTGCTAGCACCAAGGCGAAAGCCTCTAGCGTTCCTGCCAACTGGGGAGGGAAGTGAATCAAATCAAATCGAAACATATCTTTCAGAGAACGTTACCCCGTCCTACGGTTCTGGATTCACTCCACGCGTGGATGGGAAGCTGCGGAGGGTCTTCTGAAAACGTGCCGGCGATGGAAAATTCTCCCGGGTTTTTCGGCACCAAATGTGCGGGGCGCGCGCATGTAGTCTCGCCGGCGAAACCATACACACACACGAACACACACACACACTAGAATCCTTCCGTAGAAACACGTTTATTCCCATAAACCAAAATGGTGGTAGAAGACGAGAAGGCGTGGGAAAGCACTGCCTATATACCCCAGAGCGGGGTATTCACCCCCTGATTGGCTGCTTACTCGTAGCGCGCCAAACGCCGTGGGATGGGCTTAGCTTTGGCGGGCTTACCAAGGCACATGCGCAGTTTACTTGGTACTAGGAAGAATTACGGGCGACAGCGCCACCTAGCGATGGCGGACTTTGTCAGCTCTCGTGGCGGCTCCCAACAGATCATACCTTTAATCCTAGCATTTAGAAGACAGACATGCAGATCTG
>NW_021608546.1:0-3645 GCF_004785775.1 Grammomys surdaster | reverse complement strand
GGGGGGGTAGGTGGGGGTTACATCCACAGAGAAGAAGGAGGAGGCATAAGGGGATGGGGGGTTCCCGGGTGGGTGGGGGATGGGTAAGGGGATAACATATGAAATGTAAATAAAATATCCAATTAAAAAAAAAGAAATAAAGCTGAAATATCAATAGTCATAAGTCATAGATAATAGTAAGTCAGAAATAAATGAACAGGAATAATCAATATTAACCATTGTTGGATAATAATAAACCAGAAATAAATGAACATGAATAATCAATAATCATCAGTCATAGATAATAATAAACCTGAAATATATAGCTGAAATATCAATAGTTACCAGACATAGATAAGAATAAGTCAGAAATTAATGAACAAGAATAATGAATATTCACGATTCGTGGATTATATTTAAGCGGAGATAAATGAGCATGAATATTCAAAATTCATCAGACATAGTTAATAGGTAATCAGAAATTAATAAAGATGAAATATCAATATTCATTATCATAGATAACAGTAAGTCAGAAATTAATGAACCGGAATAATAAATATTCATCATTTGTAGATAATTGTAAATCAGAAATAAATGAACATGAATAATCAAAAGTCATCAGTCATACTTAATATGTAATCAGAAATAAATAAAGATGAAATATCAATAGTCATCAACTGTAAACCAGAAAAGCATGAACATGAATAACAAATAGTCATCAGTCATAGTTAATAGGACATCAGAAGAAAATAAAGCTGAAATATCAATAGTCATCAGTCATAGTTAATAGGAAATCAGAAATAAACAAAGCTGAAATATCAATAGACATCAGTCATAGATAATAGAAAATCTGAAATGAATGAACATGAATAAACAATAATCATCAGTCATTGATAATAGAAAGTAAGAAATATATGAACATGAATAAACAATAGTCATCAATCCTTGTTAATAGTAATTCAGAAATAAAAAAAGCTGAAATATCAATAGTTACACTTCATAGATAATAGTAAATCAGAAATAAATAAACCTGAAATATCAATAGTCATCAGTCATAAATAATTGTAAGTCAGAAATAAATAAACAGGAATAACCAATATTCACCATTCGTGGATACTAGTAAATCAGCAACAAATGAACACGAATAATCAATAGTCATCACTCATACTTAATGGGAAAACAGAAATAAATAAAGCGTAAATATCAGTAGTCGTCATTCATCGATAATAGTAAGTGAGAAATAAATGAAGTGGAGAAATCAATATTCACAATTCTTGGATAATAGTAAATCAGAAATAATTGTACATGCATAATCAATATTCACAATTCGTGGATAGTAGTAAATAAGAAATAAATAAAAATCAATAATCAAGAGTCATCAGTCATAGTTAATAGGAAATCAGAAATTAATAAAGCTGAAATATCCAGAGTCATCAGTCATAGATAATAATATGTCAGAAATTAATGAATATGAACAATCAATAATCATCAGTCATAGATAATAGATAGTCAGAAATAAATGAACATGAATAGTCAATAGTCATCAGTCATAGTTAATAGGACATCAGAAATAAATAAAGCTAAAATATCAATAGTCATCCATCATAGATAATATAAGTCAGAAATAAATGAAGATGAATAATCAATATTCACAATTCACAGAAAATAATCAATCAGAAATAAGTGAACATGAATAATCAATATTCATCTGACAAATTTTATAGTAAATCAGAAAAAAATAAAGCTGAAATATAAATAGTCATCAGTCATAGAAATTTGTAAGTCAGAAATAAATGAACAGGAATAATCAATATTCATCTTTCATTGACAATAGTAAATCAGTAATAAATGAACATGAGTAATCAATATTCATTTGTCATAGTTAATAGTAAATGAGAAATAAATTAAGCTGAAATATCAGTAGTCATCAGTCAAAGAAAATAGTAAGTCAGAAATAAATGAACATGAGTAATCAATAATCAACATTCGTGAATAAAAGTAAATCAGAAATAAATTAACATGAATAATCAATATTCACAATTCGTGGATAGTATTAAATCAGAAATAATTAAAAATGAATAATCAAGAGTCAACTGTCATAGTTAATAGGAAACTAGAAATTAATAAAGCTGAAATATCTATAGTCATCAGTCACCGATAATAGTTATTCAGAAATAAATCAACAGGAGTAATCAATATTCACCATTCCTGGATAATAGTAAATCAGAAATAAATCAACATGAATAATCAATAGTCATCAGTCATAGTTAATAGGAAATCAGAAATAAATTAAGCTGAAATATCAATAGTCATCAGTCATCGAAAATACTAAGTAACAATGAAATGAATAGGAATAATCAATATTCACCATTCGTTGATAATTGTAAATCAGAAATACATGAACATGAATAATCAATAGTTATCAGTCATAATTAATAGTAAATCAGAAATTAATAAAGCTGAAATATCAATAGTCATCCGTCATAGATAATAGTAAGTCAAAAATAAACGAACAGAAATAATCAATGATCACAATTCGTGGATAAAAGTAAATCAGAAATAAATGAACATGAATATTCAATAATCATCAGTCATAGTTAAGAGGAAATCAGAAATAAAGAAATCCTAAATATCAATAGTCATCAATCATAGAAAATAGTAACTCAGAAATAAATGAGCAGGAATAATCAATATTTACCATTCATGGAAAAGAGTAAATCAGAAATAAATGAAAATGAATAGTCAATAGTCATTAGTCATAGTTAATAGGAAATCAGAAATAAATAAAGCTGAAATATCAATAGTCATCAGTCATAGAAATAGTAAGTCAGAAAAAAAAATGAACATGAATAATCAATATTCACAATTTGTGGATAATAATAAATCAAAAATAAATGAACATTAATAATCAATAGTCATCAGTCATAGTTAATAGGACATCAGAAATAAATAAAGCTGAAATATCAATTGTCATCAGTCATAGATAATAGTAAGTCAAAATAAATGAACAGCAATAATCAATAATCACCATTTGGGGATAATAGAAAATCAGAAATAAATGAAAGTGAATAATCAATAGTCATCAACTGTAAACCAGAAAAGCATGAACATGAATAACAAATAGTCATCAGTCATAGTTAATAGGACATCAGAAGAAAATAAAGCTGAAATATCAATAGTCATCAGTCATAGTTAATAGTATGTTAGAAATAAATTAAAAGGAATAATCAATAATCACAATTTGTGTTTAATAGTAAATTAGAAATAAATGAACATGAATAATCAATAGTCATCATTCATAGTTAATGGTAAATCAGAAAAAAACTTAAATATTAATAGTAATCAGTCAGAGATAATAGTAAGTCAGATATATGAATATGAATAATCAATATTCACCATTCCTGAATAATAGTAAATCAGAAATAAAGGAACATGAATAATCAATAATCATCAGTCATAGTTAATAGCAAATGAGAAACAAATAAAGCTGAAATATCAATAGTCATCAGTCATAGATAATAGTAAGTCAAAAATAAATGAACAGAAATAATCAATATTCACAAATCGTGGATAAAATTAAGTCTGAAATAAATGAACATGAATAATCAGTATTCACCATTCGTGGATATTAGTAAATCAGATATAAATGAACATGAATAATCAATA
>NW_021608545.1:0-7770 GCF_004785775.1 Grammomys surdaster | reverse complement strand
GGTATGAATAACAAATACATTTTTTAACCATAAAGAAAAGATGGATGGACTTCTGGTTTGGGACCAAGCCTAGAGCAGGTCGCAGGCAGCAGCTCCGTACCCAACCGCAGAAAACCAAGAAAAACAGGGACTCCCAGGAGCTTGAACTCACGCAGCATCCCAGGTAAGGAAAAAGCAGCACTCACCCCAAACAGGGAGCAACAGGGACCCACTGGGACCCAGGAATTCGCTCCTGGCCTGGAGCGGGCTCCATCCGGTCGGGGCCCGAGCACTCGCGGATCCCGGGAGGCAGCTCTGCACCCAATCTCCCAGACTCCAGAGGAAGTGGGGCTCGCAGGACCTCTGTGCCAAGCAGGGTCTTGGGCTAGGAGGTGGCAGTGCTTGCCCCCGAACAGGGAGTGGCTAGGACCCACTGGGACCCAGGAGTTCACTCCAGGGCCCAGAGCGTGGGTTCCTTCCGGTCTGTGCCAGAGCAGATCCCGGGAGTCAGCTCAGCACCCAATCTCACAGAACCTAGAGGGAAAGGGGCTCTCCGTGGCTCAAGCTAGCTCAAGCAGTTTCTTAGGCTAGGAGGTGACAGTGCTCGCCCCCAATCAGGGAGCAACTGGGACCCACTGGGACCCACTGGGACTCATTGGGATCCAGAAATCCGCTCCTGACCCGGAGCCCCGGCCCCTTCCGGTTTCCACCTGAGCACCAAGCACATCTTGGGCCTCATCTCTAACTCAAGCAGCAAAACCCATCCCAAACAGTTCTGACACAACCTAGATAATAGGAAAGACAGGCCCCAGTCAGAGACAGCTCTGATAGCACAAAGGTGATCCAGATGGCGAAAGGCAAGCGCAAGAACACAAGCACCAGCAACCCAAGGTACTTGCCATTATCAGAACCTAGTTCTCCCACATTAGAAAGTCCTGAACTCCCCATATCACCAGGAAAACAAGAACCAGATCTAAAATCATTTCTAATGATGATGCTAGAGGACTACAAGAAGGAAGTAAATAACACTATCAAAAAACTTGAGGAGAACACAGGAAAACAGGATGAAGTCCTTAAAGAAACACAAAAATCCTTTAAAGAATTACAAGAAAACACAAACAAACAGATGAAGGAATTGAACAAAACCATCCAGGACATAAAAATGGAAGTGGAAACAATAAAGAAATCACAAAGGGAGACTATCCTGGAGATAGAAAACCTAAAAAAGAAATCAGGAGTCATAGACACAAGCATCACCAACAGAATACAAGAGATAGAAGAAAGAATCTCAGGTGCAGAAGATACCTTAGAAAATATTGACACAACTATCAAAGTAAATGCAAAATGCAAAAAGTTGCTATCTCAAAATATCCAGGAAATCCAGGACGCAATGAGAAGACCAAACCTAAGGATAATAGGTATAGATGAGAGTGAAGATTCCCAACTTAAAGGGCCAGTAAATATCTTCAACAAAATTATTGAGGAAAACTTCCCTAACCTAAGGAATGAGATGCCCATAATCACACAAGAAGCCTACAGAACGCCAAACAGACTAGATCAAAAAAGAAATACCTCCCGTCACATAATAATCAAGACTCAAAATGTACAAAACAAAGACAGAATTTTAAAAGCAGTAAGGGAAAAAGGCCAAATAACATATAAAGGCAAACCTATCAGAATTACACCTGACTTCTCACCAGATACTATAAAAGCCAGAAGATCCTGGACAAATATCATACAAACCCTAAGAGAACATAAATGCCAGCCCAAGCTACTTTACCCAGCAAAACTCTCAATTACCATAGACGGAGAAACTAAGATATTCCATGACAAAACTGAATTTACACAGTATCTTCCCACAAATCCAGCTCTACAAAGGATAATAGCAGGAAAGCTCCAATACAAGGAGGGCAATCATACCCCAGAAAGAGCAAGAAAATAATCCTTTTCCATCAAACCCAAAAGAAGATAACCACACAAACGATGTCTCCACTATTAGCAAAAATGACAGGAAGCAAGAACACCCTCTCCTTAATATCTCTTAACATCAATGGACTCAATTCCCCAATAAAAAGGCATAGGCTAACGGACTGGATACGCAAACAGGACCCAGCTTTTTGCTGCTTACAGGAAACCCACCTCAGTGACAAAGACAGACACTACCTTAGAGTAAAAGGTTGGAAAACAATTTTTCAAGCAAATGGCACTAAGAAACAAGCGGGAGTAGCCATTCTAATATCGAATAAAATCAACTTTCAACTTAAAACTATCAAAAAGGATAAGGAAGGGCATTTCATACTTGTCAAAGGAAAAGTCAACCAACATGAACTCTCAATTCTGAATATCTATGCGCCAAATACAAGAGCATCGAATTTCATAAAAGAAACCTTACTAAAGCTCAAAACACACATTGCACCTCACATAATAATAGTGGGAGACTTCAACACCCCACTCTCAGCAATGGATAAATCATGGAAACAGAAACTAAATAGAGATACAGTAAAACTAACAGAAGTTATGAACCAAATGGACTTAACAGATATCTATAGAACATTTCACCCTAAAGCAAAAGAATATACCTTTTTCTCAGCACCTCATGGTACCTTCTCCAAAATAGACCATATAATTGGGCACAAGACAGGCCTCAACAGATATAAGAAAATTGAAATAATTCCCTGCATCCTATCAGATCACCATGGTCTAAGGCTGGTCTTCAAAAATGACAAAGAGAATGGAAAGGCCACATTTACATGGAAACTGAACAACACCCTACTCCTTGATAATTAGGTAAGGGAAGAAATAAAGAAAGAAATTAAAAACTTTTTAGAATTTAATGAAAATGATGACACATCATACCAAAATTTATGGGATACAATGAAAGCAGTGCTAAGAGGAAAATTCATAGCTCTAAGTGCCTACAAAAAGAAACTGGAGGGAGCATACACTAACAGCTTGACAGAGCACCTGAAAGACCTAGAACAAAAAGAAGCTAATACACCCAAGAGGAGTAGAAGGCAGGAAATAATTAAACTCAGGGCTGAAATCAACCAAATTGAAACAAAAAGAACTATCCAAAGAATCAATAAAACCAGGAGCTGGTTCTTTGAGAAAATCAACAAGATAGATAAACCCTTAGCTAGACTAATCAGAGGGCAGAGAGACAGTATCCAAATTAATAAAATCAGAACTCAAAAGGGGGACATAACAACAGAAAGTGAGGAAATTAAAAAAATCATCAGATCCTACTACAAAAGCCTATATTCAACAAAATTGGAAAATTTGGATGAAATGGACAATTTCCTAGACAAATACCAGTTGCCAATGTTAAATCACGACCAGATAAACCATCTAAACAGTCCCATAACCCCAAAAGAAATAGAAGCAGTCATTAAAAGTCTCCCTACAAAGAAAAGCCCGGGACCAGACGGTTTTAGTGCAGAATTCTATCAGACCTTCAAGGAAGACCTAATCCCAATTCTTTTCAAACTATTCCACAAAATAGAAACAGAAGGTACACTACCCAACTCATTCTTTGAAGCCACAATTACACTCATACCTAAGCCACACAAAGACCCAACAAAGAAAGAGAACTTCAGGCCAATCTCCCTTATGAACATTGATGCAAAATTACTCAATAAAATTCTAGCGACCGAATTCAAGAACACATCAAAACAATTATCCATCACGATCAAGTTGGCTTCATCCCAGGAATGCAGGGTTGGTTCAATATTCGGAAATCCATCAATGTAATCCATTATATAAACAAACTCAAAGAAAAAAACCACATGATCATCTCACTAGATGCTGAGAAAGCATTTGACAAAATTCAACACCCCTTCATGATAAAAGTCTTGGAAAGGTCCGGAATTCAAGGTCCATACCTAAACATAGTAAAAGCAATTTACAGCAAACCAGTAGCCGGCATTAAACTAAATGGAGAGAAACTTGAAGCAATCCCACTAAAATCAGGGACTAGGCAAGGCTGCCCACTCTCCCCCTACTTATTTAATATAGTATTGGAAGTCCTAGCCAGAGCAATTAGGCAACACAAGGAGGTCAAAGGGATACAAATTGGAAAGGAAGAAGTCAAAATCTCACTATTTGCAGATGATATGATAGTATACTTAAGTGACCCCAAAACTTCCACCAGAGAACTCCTAAACCTGATAAACAACTTTAGCAAAGTGGCTGGATATAAAATTAACTCAAGCAAATCAGTAGCCTTCCTCTACTCAAAAGATAAACTGGCTGAGAAAGAAATTATGGAAATGACACCCTTCAAAATAGTCACAGATAATATAAAATACCTTGGTGTGAACCTAACCAAGCAAGTAAAAGACCTGTATGACAAGAACTTCATTCCCCTGAAGAAAGAAATCGAAGCCGATCTCAGAAGATGGAAAGATCTCCCATGCTCATGGATTGGAAGGATTAATATAGTAAAAATGGCTATTTTGCCAAAAGCCATCTACAGATTTAATGCAATCCCCATCAAAATTCCCACTCAATTCTTCTCAGAGATAGAAAGAGCAATCTTAAAATTTATTTGGAATAACAAAAAACCCAGGATTGCGAAAACTACTCTCAGCAATAAAAGAACTTCTGGAGGAATCACCATCCCCGACTTCAAGCTGTACTACAAAGCAATAGTGATAAAAACTGCATGGTATTGGAACAGAGACAGGCAGGAGGATCAGTGGAATAAAATAGAAGACCCAGAAATGAACCCCCATACATATGGTAACTTAATCTTTGACAAAGGGGCTAAAACCATTGAATGGAAAAAAGATAGCATTTTCAACAAATGGTGCTGGTCCAACTGGTGGTCAGCATGTAGAAAAATGAAAATTGATCCATACTTATCTCCTTGTACAAAGCTCAGTTCCAAGTGGATTAAGGACCTCCACCTAAAACCAGCCACACTGAAACTAATAGAAGAGAAATTGGGAAAAAGCCTGGAATACATAGGCACAGGGAAAAAGTTCCTGAACAGAACGCCAATGGCCTGTGCTCTAAGACCAAAAATTGACAAATGGGACCTCATAAAGCTGCAAAGCTTCTGTAAAGCAAAGGACACAGTCAATAGGACAGAGCGGCAACCAAAAGATTGGGAAAAGATATTCACCAACCCTACATCTGATAAAGGGCTAATATCCAAGGTATACAAAGAACTGAAGAAATTAGACTCTAGACAATCAAAGAACCCTATTAAAAAATGGAGCACAGACCTGAACAAAGAATTCTCAACTGAGGAAGCTCGAATGGTTGAGAAGCACCTAAAGAAGTGTTCAGCATCCCTAGTCATCAGGGAAATGCAAATGAAAACAACACTGAGATTCCACCTCACACCAGTCAGAATGGCTAAGATCAAAAACACAGGTGACAGTACATGTTGGCGAGGATGTGGAGAAAGAAGAACACTCCTCCACTGTTGGTGGGATTGTAAACTGGTACAACCACTATGGAAGGCAGTCTGGCGGTATCTCAGAAAATTGAACATAGCGTTACCTAGGGACCCAGCTATACCACTCCTGGGCATATACCCAAAAGAAGTTTCAACATACAACAGGGACACATGCTCCACCATGTTCATAGCAGCCTTATTTATAATAGCCAGAAGTTGGAAAGAACCCAGATGCCCTTCAACAGAAGAATGGATGCAGAAAATGTGGTACATTTATACAATGGAGTACTACTCAGCTATTAAAAGCAATCAGTTCACAAAATTCCTAGGCAAATGGATGGAGCTGGAAAATATCATCTTGAGTGAAATGACCCAATCTCAAAGGAACATACATGGTATGCACTCACTGATAAGTGGATATTAGCCCAAAAGCTCACAATTTCTAAGAATCTTCATATAGACCACATAAAACTCACATAGAAGAAGGAAGACCAAAGTATGAATGCGTTGGTCCTTTTTAGAAGGAGCATCAAAAGTTTCAACCAGAACTCCCAAAGTCTAAACCACCAACCAGAGAGCAAAAAGGGAGGGACTCAAGCACCTGTATAGGGAATTGAGGGTGACCTTGTTAGACTCCAGTGAAAGTGGAGGGCCAAGGTCCCCAAAAGTTTGGATCCCCTACTGTGTTGGAATTCGAGAGCAGGGAGATGGGACTGGGAGGATGTTTGGAGCACACCATCACAAAAATTAGGAGGAAGGGGTAGGGGATAAGGGATTTGGGGGGAGAATGAGAAAGGAGACAACATTGAAAGGTAAATACGTATAATACCCAATAAAAACCCCACACAGATAAAGGATTTTAAAAAAAGGGAGTCTATTTATTTTAAATTAATTTCAAAAGTTTCTAGGAGATACAAATTGGCTAAGATACTATTTTAAGCTCTCCACAAAAGAATTTAAATCTCTGTTCAATATTCTCAAGAGAGAGGTAAACCCTAACTTCCTCAACAGTTAATTGATAAAAGAGAGGTAATCTAACAAAAAGTAGAAAAAGCTATTCCTAATCGATATATCATATAGTCTGATTGTCAGTGGAGCTATAAAAGTCCTTTGACAAAAGATTATTAATATAGATTTATATATCCTTAAATAAGGCCTTCATGACTCTCTGAGTGTGGAAGGAGCAACTGTTGGCGCTTCTGCCCTGATTTTACAAGAACTCTGAAAAATTGGCTTTAAAAACAAAAGAGGGGGAACGGTACCCCCTCAGAAGGAGTCCCCCTGAAATACTCTCCATCATGCCTTGTTCACTTTTCTCTCTCTAAAGCTGAAAGCTCATGGCAAATCTCTTGCTGACCATGTTGGTGACCTAGGGCACCACCAAGACCAACAAAACTTTGCCACAGATATGGGGAAGGACCCTCATACCCATAAAGGGAATGCCCCAGTCCCAGTTCCCTTATGGAGCCGAGGACTGATATGCCTGCCCAATACCACAGAAGGCACAGCTAACCGGCTACCACAAATATTAATGGAAAAAATAGATACCCTCACAAAGCCAGGCCCAATCATAAATACGATGAATAACAATTTACATCCAGGGAAGAGAAATCTCCCTGAGAATCCCCTTCTTTTTTCTTTCCAGGTAAAATTGAATCACCCGTGATGCCTGCTATTAGAAGTTCTAACCCAGATGGACTAGAAGCCAGGAGCCTCGCCCTTACCCTCACCCCCTACCTTTTCCCACCTGCACAAGGTCCCCTGAAGCTGGGCAACTGCAAGATCCTGCTTGGCAACTGCAGATAGACTCAAAGCAGTGTACCATATCATCTGAAGAATAGCAGGGAGACCATAACTCAAGCAGTGTACCATATCCTCTGAAGAATAGCAGGTTCCAGTCCTCCTCGCCCCCACGAATAACCAGGACCCGCTGGTCGGGCCAAGTGGCACCCAGACGTGGGGCTCGAGGCACGGACCCATCCGGACGGACCCTCATTGAGAGGATGTGCGCACGACATCAAGATTGAGCAAGACAGAGATCATCGCCCGTGACCTGTCGTCCACGGAACCAGGTTGATGCTGCCATCAAGAAGGCAGTTGAAGTTCATTACCATCAGCTGAAAATTGCAGAGGATCCAGAAGTGACTCCGCAGGAGACTGACACAGCTGTCAGCTCCCCTGCCTCCCCCTATGGTCGACCCCTAGACTTCCACGCCCTCCAGAACGGTTCCTGGTATGCCTGGCTTTGCCCTCATTTCTCTCGCTAGAGAGCTTGGCCTCTTGATCACCACAACAAAAATTGGCTTTTTCCTAAACCAAGGCCACCCTTGATATGGCCGCTAACATTGGGGAGCCTTCCTTTATGACAATATTACACCCCAAACTGA
>NW_021608544.1:0-2597 GCF_004785775.1 Grammomys surdaster | reverse complement strand
AAGCATAAACACTTGTACAATCCGGCCATGTATATTTCAGAGTTTCACATGGCATGTCCAAGAAAGTTGCTAGATTCCAGCAAAAAAGCACTATACAACAAATTAAACAAACGTAATCTAAAATGCATTGCAATGCATTCGTACTTTCAGAGCTAAAGTCAAGTAAAATACAGCTCAAAATACTTAAACAACGTTATATGTGACATATAAGTTAGGATGTGTGTTTGCTTTAAAGCATAAACACTTGTACCATCTGGTCTTGTATACTTCAATGTTTCATATGGCATGTCCAAACTAGTTGATAGATTTCAGCTGAAAAGTACTATACAATGTATTGAACAAACCTACTGTAAATACACGTTCAATTCTAAACATTCATACTTCCAGAGCTAAAGGCATGTACAACACCGCTGACAACACTGAAAGCACATTACATGTGACATTTCTGTTATGATGTGTGTTTCCTTTAAAGCATAAACACTTGTACGATCTGGCCATGTATTTTCATTGTTTCATATGGCATGTCGAAGTAAGATTATAGATTCCAGCAGAAAAGCACTATACAAGGTACTGAACAAACCTACTCTAACGATACGTGCATTGCCATGCATTCATACTTCCAGAGCTAAAGACAAGTACAACACAGGTGAAAACATTGAAATCACACTACATGTGACATTTCAGTAAGGACATGTGTTTGGGTGAAAGCATAAACACATGTACCATCCGGCCATGTATATTTCATTGTTTCATATGGCATGGCCAAGAAAGTTGCTAGATTCCAGCAGAAAAGCCCTTTACAACAAATTAAACAAACCTATTATAAAATGCATTGCAATCCATTCATACTTCCAGAGCTAAAGGAAAGTACAATACAGCTCAAAAGACTTAAACAACGTTATATGTAACATTTTTAGTTAAGACTTGTTTTTGCTTTAAAGCATCAACACCTGTACCATTCGGTCATGTATACTTCATTGTTTCATATTGCATGACCAAATAAGGTGATAGATTCCAGCAGAAAACCACTATAAAATGTATGGAACACATCTCCTGTAAAGATATGCGAATTGCAAAGCATTTTTACTTCCAGAGCTAAAGGCAAGTACAGCACAGCTGAGAACAATAAATCCGTCTTAGTTCTGACATTTCAGTTAGGAAGTGTGTTTGATTTATAACATAAACACATGTACCATCCGGCCATGTATATATCATTGTTTCATATAGAATGTCCAAGTACGTTGCTAGATTCCAGCAGAAAAGCACTATACAACATATTGAACAAAGAAACGGTAAGGATAAGCTCATTGTAAGGCTTTCTTACTTGCACAGCTAAACAGCAGAAAACACTGAAACCACATTACACGTGACATTTCAGTTAGGAAGTGTGTTTCGTTTACAGGAATAACACTTGTACCATCCGACCTTGTATATTTCATTGTTTCATGTGACATGTCCAAATAAGTTGCTATATTCGAGCAAAAAAGCACTATACAACGTAATTATCAAACCTAATGTAAAAATACCCGCATTGCAAAGCATTCGTACTTCCAGAGCTAAAGGATATTACAACACAGCTGAAAATATTGAAATCACAATACATGTGACATTTCAGTTAGATCGTGTGTTTTGTTTAAAGCATAAAAACTTGTACCATCTGGTCATGTATAGTTCATTGTCTCATATGGAATTTCCAAGAAAGTTGCTAGATTCCAGCAGAAAAGCTCTATCCAACAAATTAAACAAACCTACTCTAAAATGCATTGCAATGCATTCATACTTCCAGAGCTAAAGTCAAGTACAACACATCTCAAAAAACTTAAACAACGTTATATGTGACATTTCAGTTAGGACTTGTGTTTGCTTTAAAGGATAAACACTTGTACCATCCGACCTTGCATATTTCATTGTTTTATATGGCATGTCCACATAAGTTGCTATATTCCAGCAGAAAAGCACTATATAATTTACTCAACAAACATACTGTAAAGATAGGCACATTGCAATGCATTAGTACTTCCATAGCTATAGGCAAGTACAATACATCTCAAAAAAGTACAATACAGCTCATTGTTTCATATTGCATGTCCAAGTAAGTTGCTAGATTCCAGCAGAAAAGCACTGTACAACTTATTGAACAAACCTACAGTAAAGATTCGCGCATTGCAAAGCATTCGTACTTCCAGAGTTAAAGGCAAGTACAATAGAGCTAAAGAGACTTAAACAACGTTACATGTGACATTTCAGTTAGTACCTATGTTTGCTTTAAAGCATAAACACTTGTACAATCCGGTCATGCATACTACATTGTTTCATATGGCATGTCAAAAAAAGTTGCTAGATTCCAGCAGAAAAGCACTATACAACTTATTGAACAAACTTAGTCTAAAATGCATTGCAATGCATTCGTTCTTCCAGAGCAAAAAGCAAGGACAATACAGCTGAAAAAACTTAAACAAGGTTACATGTGACATTTCATTTAGGACTTGTGTTTGCTTTAAAGCATATACACTTGTACCATCAGTTCATGTAAACGGCATTGATTCATATGGCATGTCCAAGTAAGTTGCTAGATTCCAGCAGTAAAGCACTGTACA
>NW_021608543.1:0-8700 GCF_004785775.1 Grammomys surdaster | reverse complement strand
AAAAAATTAACATGAATGATCAAAAGTCATGAGTCATAATTAATAGGAAATCAGAAATAAATAAAGCTGAAATATCAATAGTCATCTGTCATAGGTAACAGTAATTGAGAAATAAATGAACAGGAATAATCAATATTCACAATCGTGGATAATATTACATCAGATATACATGAACATGAATAATCAATAGTCATCAATCATAGTTAATTGTAAACCGCAAAAAAATAAAGCTGAAATACCAATAGTCATCAGTCATAGATAATAGTAAGTCAGAAATAAATGAACAGGAATAAACTTTATTCGCCATTCGTCGATAATAGTGACTCAGAAATAAATGAACATGAATAATCAATAGTCATCACTCATAGTTGATAGGAAATCAGAAATAAAGCTGAAATATCGATAGTCATCAGTCTTAGATAACAGTAAGTCAGAAATAAATGAACATGAATAATCAATAGTCATCAGTCATAGTTCATGGGAAATCAGAAGTAAATAAAGCTGAAATATCAATACTCATCAGTCAAAGATAATAGTAAGTCAGAAATAATGAACCTGAATAATCACTATTCACCATTCGTGGATAATTGTAAACGAGAAATAAATGAACATGAATAATCAATAGTCATCAGTATTAGTCCATGGATAAAAAGAAATAAATAAAACTGAAATATATACAGTCTTCACTCGAGTGACGCACCCCTTGCGACGCTGATGCCAACTTTATTCCTTCACTAGGACGTCGAAGGTTGCTCTTCTCAGAAGTCTCCACGGCAACCGTCCTAGCAACAGTCTAGCAATGGTGAGATTCTAGTGGCCCTGGGTTCTACAGGCCCTTCAGTGTTGAGGGGCGCAAAGGGCCTAGAAACAATGGAGATATGAGAGAGCTGTCTGCCGAGCTGCGAACTGAAGAGCAAGGGAAAGGTAGTCCAGAAAGAGGCTCGGAGAAAACCATCTCCGCTTGGAGGAAAATAAAGATTGTTAGGCCGAACTGTAAACAAACTCAACGGAACTTGTTTTATAATGGGAATGGCATTACTAGTCGCTGGAAAAAAGATCAGCCAAAATAAATGGCGTTGAGACGATTCTACTAAAAGAGGGGGAAAAACCTTTAAATTTTTTTTTCAAGATAGTTATTCTCTGTGTAGGACTAGCTGTCCTGGAACCCACATTGTAGATCACGCTGGCCTCAAACATAAAGATTTACCTGCCTCTGCTTCCCGAGTGCTGGGATTGGAGGCATGCAGGTGCAGGCTGGATCTTCCCCGTGAGTTCAAAGCCAGCCTAGTATACAGAGCAAGTTCCCAGGACAGACAAGGCAAAGCTACTGTAATCCAGCACTTGAGAGACTGAGACAGGAGGAGGGTCATGAGTTCCAGCTCTTAGTGGGAGGACACAAGAAAGAAATACAAAGAGGAACAGAGAAGAAAATAGAGAATGGCAAAGTGGTGTGGTTGGAGCCCAGTTGATGAAGTGATGAAAACAGGAATATACATGTGAGTGTGTGTGTGTGTATGTATATATTCTAATATATCTATATTCTACAGCATCCATAAAAAAAATAAAAAAAATCTAAACAACAAAAAAATAGTCATCAGTCGTAGATAATAGTACGTCAGAAATAAATCAACAGGAATAAACAATATTCACGATTCTTGGAAAATAGTAAATAAGAAATAAATGAACATGAATAACCAATAGTCATCAGTCATATTTAATAGGAAATCAGTAATAAATAAAGCTGAAATCTCAATAGTCATCTTTCTTAGATAATAGTAAGTCAGAAATAAATGAACATGAATAATCAATATTCACGATTAGTGGATAATAGTAAATCAGATATTAATGAACATGAATAACCAAAATCCATCAGTCATAATAAACAGGAAATCAGAAATAAATTAAAAGGAAATATCAGTTGTCATCAGACACAGATAATAGGACATCAGAAATAAATGAACATGAATAAACAATATTCACCATACACGGATAATAGTAAATCAGAAATAAATGAACATGAATAATCAATACTTGTAACTAGTAGTTGATGGAAAATCAGAAATAAATAAAGCTGAAATATCAATAGTCATCAGTCATAGATTAGAGTAAGTCAGAAATAAATGAACAGGAATAATCAATATTCACGATTCGTGGATAATACTAAATCACAAATAAATGAACATGAATAACCAATAGTCATCAGTCATAGTTAATAGGAAATCAGAAATAAATAAAGCTGAAATATCAATACTCATCAGTCATAGATAATAGAAAGTCAGAAATAAAAGAACAGGAATAATCAATGTTCACCAATCATTGTTAATAGTAAATGAGAATTAAATCAACATGAATAATCAGTATTCACCATTCGTGGATAATAGTAATTCTGAAAAAAATGAACATGAAAAATCAATACTCATTAGTCATAGATAACAGTAAGTCAGAAATAAATGAACACGAATAATCAATATTCACAATTCGTGTATAATAGTAAATCACAAATAAATGAACATGAATAACTAATAGTCATCAGTCATGGGTAATAGGAAATCAGAAATACATAAAGGGGAAATATCAATAGTCATCAGACATAGATAATAGTAAGTCCGAAATAAATGAACATGAATAATCAATATTCACGATTCATGGATCATAGTAAACCAGAAAAAATGAAAATGAATAATCAATGCTCATTAGTCATAGTTCGTAGTAAATCAGAAATATATAAAGCTGAAATATCATTAGTCATCAGTCATAGATATTAGTAAGTCAGAAATAAATGAACATGCATAATCAATATTAACCATTCGTGGATAATAGTAAATCAGAAAAAATGAATATGAACAATCAATAGTCATCAGTCACAGTTCATGGGAAATCAGAAATTAATAAAGCTGAAATATCAAAAGTCATGTGTCATAAATAATATAGTCAGAAATAAATGAACAGAATAATCAATATTCACGATTCATGGATAATAGTAAATCAGAAAAAAATGAACATGAATACTCAATAATTATCCGTCATAGTTCATAGTAAATCAGAAATATATATAGCTGAAATATCATTAGGCATCAGTCATAGATAATAGTAAGTAAGAAATAAATGAACAGGAATAAACATCATTCGCTATTCGTCGATAATAGTTAATCAGAAATAAATGAACATGAATAATCAATAGACATCAGTCATGCTTAATAGTAAATCAGAAATATATAAAGCTGAAATATCAATAGTCATCAGTCATAGAAAATTGTAAGTCAGAAATAAATGAACAGGAATAAACAGTATTCGCCATTCGTCGGTAATAGTTAATCAGAAATAAATGAACATAAATAATCAATAGACATCAGTGCCAGTTCATGGGAAATCAGAATTGAATAAAGCTGAATTATCAATAGTCATCAGTCGAGTGACACACCCCCTGGCGACGCTGGCACCAACTTTATTCCGTCACTAGGATACCGAAGGTTGGTCCTCTCAGAAGTCTCCATGGCAACCGCCGTAGCAACAGTCTAGCATCAGCGAGATTCTAAAGGCCCTGGGTTCTACAGGCCCTTCAGAGTTGAGGAGAGCAAAGGGCCTAGAGACAATGGAGATATGAGAGAGCTGTCTGCCGAGCTGCGAACTGAAGAGCAAGGGAAAGGTAGTCCAGAAAGAGGCTCGGAGAAAACCATCTCCACTTGAAGGAAAATAAAGATTGTTAGGCCGAACTGAAAACAAACTCAAGGGATCTTGTTTTATAATGGGAATGGCGTTACTAGTCGCTGGAAAAGGATTGGCCAAAATAAATGGCGTTGAGACGATTCTACAAAAAGAGGGGGAAAAACCTTTAAATTTTTTTTTCAAGATAGTTATTCTCTGTGTAGGACTAGCTGTCCTGGAACCCACATTGCAGACAAGGCTGGCCTCAAACTTAAAGATTTACCTGCCTCTGCTTCCCGAGTGCTGGGGTTGGAGGCATGCAGGTGCAGGCTGGATCTTCCCCGTGAGTTCAAAGTCAGCCTAGTATACAGAGCAAGTTCCCAGGACAGACAAGGCAAAGCCACTGTAATCCAGCACTTGAGAGACCGAGACAGGAGGAGGATCATGACTTCCAGCTCTTAGTGGGAGAACACAAGAAAGAAATACAAAGACGAACAGAGAAGAAAAGAAAGAATGGCAAAGTGGTCTGGTTGAAGCCCAGTGGGTGAAGTGGTGAAAACAAGAAAATATATGTGAGTGTGTGTGTGTGTATGTGTGTGTATGTACATATTCCAATATATATATATTCTACAGCAACCAAAAACAAAAAAAAAACAAAAAAAAACCGAAACAACTTAAAAAAAAGTAGTCATCAGTCACCAGTCATAGAAAATAGTATGTCAGAAGTAAATGAACAGGAATAATCAATATTCAAGATTATTGGATAATAGTAAATAAGAAATAAATGAACATGAATAAACAATAGTCATCAGTCATATTTAATAGGAAATCAGTAATAAATAAAGCTGAAATCTCAATAGTCATCTTTCATAGATAATAGTAAGTCAGAAATAAATAAACATGAATAATCAATATTCAGCATTCATGGATAATAGTAATAGTGGATATAATCAATATTCAGCATTCGTGGATAATAGATAATAATATATTAGGAATAAATGAACAGGAATAATCAATATTCACCATTCGTGCATAATAGTAAATCAGAAATAAATGAGAATAAAAAATCAATACTCATAAATCATAGTTAATAGTAAATCAGAAATTAATAAAGCTTAAATATCAATAGTCATCCGTCATAGAATATAGTAAGTAAGAAATAAATGAACATGAATGATAAATAGTCATCTGTCATAGTTAATAGTAAATCAGAAATAAATAAATCTTAAATATCAATAGTCATCCGTCATAGAAAATAGTAAGTCAGAAATAAATGATCATGAATAATTCATAGTCATCTGGCATAGTTAATAGGAAATCAGAAATAAATAAAGCTGAAATATCCATAGTCATCAGTCATAGATAATAGTATGTTAGGAATAAATGAAGAGGAATAATCAATAATCACCATTTGTTGTTAATAGTAAATCAGAAATAAATGAACATGAATAATCAATACTCATCATTCATAGTTAATAGTAAATCAGAAATAAATAAACCTGAAATATCAATAGTCATCTGTCATAGATAATAGTAAGTCATAAATAAATGATCACGAATAATCAATAGTCATCTCTCATAGTTAATAGGAAATCAGAAATAAAAAATGCTGAATTATCAATAGTAAACAGTCATAGGTAATATTAGTTCAGAAATAAATGAACAGGAATAATCCATATTCACCATATATACTATATGTCATATACGTTATATATATATATATATATAACAATATATACATAGAATAATGTGTGATATAATTTACATGATACAATATGTCGTTTAAAATTCATGTAATATATAATATGCATGACACAGTATGCAATTTATGTAATTTATGTAATAAATAACATATAGAAATATATAATATACTATATTCAATATATAATGTATAATATAATAATATATTGTATCAAACTCAGGAAAAAACAGGAACTCAACTGGGGGACAATAGGATGTCAAGTGTAAATTCCCTTACTGGGGCACCATATATTAGTCAGGATGTTTTGGTCCTATAGGAATCGCCAAATGATACTTAGAAGACAGCGGCACATGGAAAGTCTCAGCCAGGGCATTGCAGCCCTTCGGGGTCCTATATATATGTATCTATATTAAATAATATATAGTATATAATATAGTAACATATAATATGTACAATGTATATAATATATATGCATACAATAATATATATACTATATGTCATATACGTTATATATATAATAACAATATATACATAGAATAATGTGTGATATAACTTACATGATACAATATGTCATTTAAAATTCATGTAATATGTAATACACATGACACAGTACGCAATTTATGTAATTTATGTAATAATTAACATTTAGAAATATATAATATACTATATTCAATATGTAATGTATAATATAATAATATATCATACCAAACTCAGGAATAAACAGCAACTCAATTGGGTGACAATAGGATGTCAAGTGTAAATTCCCTTCCTGGGACACCATATATTAGTCAGGATGTTTTGATCCTATAGGAACCGCCGAATGTTACTTAGTAGACAGCAGCACACAGAAAGTCTCAGCCAGGGCATAGCAGCCCTTCGGGGTCCTATATGTATGTATCTATATAAAATAATATATAGTATATAATATAGTAACATATAATATGTATAATGTATATAATATATATGCATACAATAATATATGTATATACTATATGTCATATACGTTATATATATAACAATATATATATAGAATAATGTGTGATATAACTTACCTGATACAGTATGTCATTTAAAATTCATGTAATATATAATACGCATGACACAGTATGCAATTTATGTAATTTATGTAATAAATAACATACAGAAATATATAATATACCATATTCAATATATAATGTGTAATATAATAATATATTATATACTATATACGTATACGTATGTTATAGTATGGCAACAGCTTGCCTTAGAGCTCAGTAATGCCCTGGTTATCAGCTGCTGCACAGTCAGACTACAGCTAACACACAGTGTGCTCACAGGGTAGATACAGTTCTCCTGCTGCAGCCTGCTCAGCCACAGGCTACCACATGCTACCCATTGCGGGGCTTTCTGTGCTTCTGTGAACTATAGGGAGACATGGCAAGGACCAGCATGTAGTGTGTACATATAGAAAATAATAATAATGATAACAATAACAGTAATAGTAATAAATTATTCTTATATTTTGTCATATATATAATTTTTTTGAGACAGGGTTTCCCTGTGTAGCCCGAGCTGTCCTGGAACTCACTCTGTAGACCAGGCTGGCCTCGAACTCAGAAATCCGACTGCCTCTGCCTCCCAAGTGCTGGGATTAAAGGCGTGCGCCACCACCGCCCGGCATATAATTCATTTTTAATACATACATATTAAATTTATGATGTGTATATAATATAGCACTATAAAATATATTACATATACATATCATATGTAGTATATATAACATGACAGTACAATGTATAAATGCATGTATACAATATATGATATAATACAATGTATAAATGCATATTTATTAAATTCATTATATATACATAATATGATAACATAATGTATATTAAAATAGACGCTATATATAATATATAGCATAATAGTACAATATATTTTAAAATATACATATAGCGTAATACTATAAAATATATTAAATATTTATGATATGGTAAAATTATACTCATATTAATATTAATTAATATTATTATATTATATTATCATATTATATTACATTATATCATATTATATCATTATATTAGTCTATTAATATTATTATTATTTAATTAATATATTAATTAACATAGTATTAATTAGTATAATATTAATTGATATTAATATATTTATTATACATGATTTTATTCATTATATTTAGTATATTTATTAATATATTCATTATATTATCATATTATAGTATTATTATATTAATATTACTATTGTTTAATTAATATATTAATTAATATAATGTTAATTAATATTAATATTATAATATTTATGTTATATTATTTTATTTATGATACTTATTATTATATTTATTACAATATTATATTATTTCATATTATATTATATTTATTATATTATATTATATTATTATTATATTGATATTATTATTTAATTCATATATTAATTAATATACTATTAGTTAATATTAATATTATGATATTTATTTTATATTATTATGTTTATTATATTTATTATTATATTTATTATAATATTATTATATTATATTATATTATGTTATGTTATATAATATTATTATATTGATATTATTATTTAATTAATATAGTAATTAATATAATATTAATTAATATGACTATTATAATCTACGTAATATATTTTATAATAATAGTGTTATCTATATATTAAATATTATATACATCACTGTAAGTGACCAAAATTTTTCTCCGCTGATCCTGATCCCCGTGTTCTGACACTGCCGCTCTCCCAGGGAACTTCCATAGTCGTAGGCTAACCTGAGCTCACCCACCCGGCCCCAAAACAAAGAAAAACAAACCAGCACCTCCATAGGGTCAGACTTTTATCCTCCCCACGTGCTGTTGCCCTGTTCTCCCCTGGGATATTTAACTTGTCTGTCATATTTAATTTACACGTCATATTTAATTCATACGTTATATTTAATTTATATGTGAGATTTAATTTATATAATATAGTTCACGTATACGGTGTTTTTAATGTACATGGCATATTTAACATGTACAGCGTATTTATTGTTGGCAGCCTATCTACCGTGCACAGCGTGTCTAACATATACGGTGTATCTCATGTATACAGTGTGTTTAACGTATACAGTGTATTTAGTGTATATGGAGCTTTTAATATATATGGTGCATTTCATGTGCACGGCATGTTTAACGTATACAATCTGTATGTATTTCGTATATTTCATATAAATAGGCATAAACCACGTGACCTCTCTGCCTTCCCCTCCCTCCTTGCCATCACCTTTGCTCGATCTCCTGAATAAACCTCCTGTGGAACCCTGTGTCCTGGCACACTCGGTCGTGAGCCACGTGCATTGAACAACATGGATG
>NW_021608542.1:0-6563 GCF_004785775.1 Grammomys surdaster | reverse complement strand
TGAGAAATGACAGATGAGATAGGATTTGTGCTAAGATGAAGATTCTAGTGTAGATGGGAAAAGTATATGACCTTAGGATCTTCAGCTGAATTGTTTTGTGAAAAAGCATTTGCTATAGTAAAAAAAAATCATAATGCATACCAGAATCTCACTTGAAATGAGTAACCTAAAATAATTCACGATTTTTTGCAAAATTTGCACATGACTTCACACTGTTTTATTATAATTTCAGGAATCAATGGGGATGTTGTGATGACCCAGACTCCACACACTTTATCGGTTACCATTGGACAACCAGCCTCCATATCTTGCAGGTCAAGTCAGAGTCTCTTGGATAGTTATGGAGACACCTATTTGAGTTGGTTTTTACAGAGGCCAGGCCAGTCTCCACAGCTTCTAATTTATTCTGTTTCTGAACTGGAATCTGGGGTTCCTGATAGGTTCAGTGGCAGTGGGTCAGGAACAGATTTCACACTCAAAATCAGCAGAGTGGAGGCTGAGGATTTGGGAGTTTATTACTGTATGCAAGTTACCCATGATCCTCCCACAGTGATACAGACCCTAACAAAAAAATAATGTCCTTGCTTGAGGTAGCCCAGCTGCTAATGTGCTGCTAGTTTGGAGAGGAGCAGAGCACTCTGTGTCTGTGTGAGGGAAGAGCATGGGCATCCTCAGTAATTACAAGTGAGAGCTCTGGCTACACTCACGTCACTGGATGAGTGGTTTGGCTAGACTTCATGTACCAGCAGTTACTGATCCTTCTAGCTGTAACAGTTATGTTATTGGCTCTGCATCAGGAGAAATTCATCTCATTAATTTAGTTTATTGTACGTGCCCTACCCCCAGCTTGAGCAGGCCGGAAAGACCTTGTTTACCACAATAGACCAAATAATAGGATCTAGGTGGAGTTACCCACCTTGGATGAACTTACAGCCTGCTACAGGAATTTAGAGAATAGACTGCCCACTGATCTTGCCTAGAGATATCTCTGGCTGTGACAAAGGACAGAATCCCCCACCCACCTCTGGTTGGAACAAGAATGGGTTTGGTGGGGCTTTCCCTTTAAATTAGAAGAGCTGAATATTAAACTTTGAGCCTTGATCAGAAAACTTTGTCTTAGCGTCATGCTTTTGTCACCTCTATATCTCCCCTTTTTCATTTCCAGCCCCCCTTTCAGATGAATCCAGTTTGTCCATGGCTGCAGGCAACTACAATTGTTGCAGATTTTAACCACTTAATAATTTTGCATTAATCTTTTGAGCTTCATTCTGTTACTTCCTCTTAATGTTGTATGTGTTTTTGTTAAAATTGCATTTAAATTTTTAAGTGTTTAGATGTCTATCTTAGATGTCCATATTCTCTTTTGTCTTCTTTTCTTTTTCATAATTTATTTTTTTATTCATATTACAAACCAATTACAAAGTCCCCTCCTCTTCTCCAAGTCTCATCCTTACAAATTCCTGCCCCCTTTATTCCCCTTCTCCTCAGAAAAGAGGAAGACTCCCTTGGGTAACACCCCACCCAGTGATATCTAATCCCAGCAGAACTAAGTACCTTTTCTCTCACTGAGGCCCATCAGGCAGTCCAGGTGGTGGAAAGGGAACAAATCACAGGCAACAGAATCAAAGATATCCCCCACTTCAATTGTTAGGAGAACCACATATACGTCAAGCTACATATCTACTACAAATATGTGAGAGCCTAGTCTACCCCCTGGATGCTCTTTAGTTGCTGGTTCAGTCTCTGTGAGCCCTCTTGGCCCTGGTTAGTTGACTCTGTACATGTTCTTGTGGTGTCTTTGACCCCCTCCAGCTCACTGAATTCTATCTCCAACCCCTTCCACAAGACTCTCCAAGTTCTGCCTGATATTTAGTCAAGAGTATCTATACTTGCTTCCATCTGCTGCTGGTTAAAGCCTCTCATGAGACAGTTATGTTAAGTTCCTGTCTACATATCATCAATACTATTGACTCTATCCGAAGGGATCAGTCTCAAGTTGGGCCAGTCATTGGATGGCGATCCCCACAATCTCTGTTCCATCTTTATCTCTGTATATCTTTGGGTTGCAGGCTTTGTGGGTGGGTTAAGGTCCCCTTCTTCCACTCGAAGTCCTGCCTGGTTATAGAAGGTAGCTACATCAGTGTCTTTTTTTTTTTTATTGTTTTATTGGATGTTTTATTTACATTTAATATGTTGTCCCCTTACCCCATCCCCCACCCACCCAGGAATCCCCTATCCCCTCACCCCTCCTCCTTCTTCTCTGAGGATGTAACCTCTATCTACCCCCCCACTCCCACCTCCCCACCCTCAAAATTCCCACCCCTTGGGGCATCCAGCCTTCATGGGGTCAAGGTTCTCTTCTTCCACCTATGCCCAGCAGGGCCCTCCACTCTTACATATTCAGCTGAAGCCCTGGATCCCTCCCTAAGTGCTCCCAGGCTGGTGGTTTAGACCCTGGGAGTTCTGTTTGGTTGGTATTGTTGCTCTCCTCATGGGGCCACAAATCCTTTCAGCTCCTTCAGTCTTCACACTAACTCCTCCATTGAGAACCCCATTATCAGCTCAATGGCTAGTTGTGAGCATCTGCCTCTGAATATGTCAGACTCTTGAAGACCTCTGAGGAGACATCCATATCAGGCTCTTATCAGCATGCACTTCCTGACTTCCACATCAGCATCTACCTTTGGTGACTGCACATGGGCTAGATACTCAGGTGGAGTGGTCTTCAGACGGTCCTTCCTTCAGTTTCTGTCCCTCACTTTGTCCCCATATTTGCTCCTGTGAGTATGTTGTTGCTTCTTCTAAGAAGGACCGAATCACCCCCACTTGGTCTTCCTTCATTATGAGCTTCAGGTGGCCTGTGAGTTGCATCTTGGGCATTTCAAGGTTCTGTGCTAATATCCAATAATCAGTGAGTGAATACCATGTGTGTTCTTTTGTGATTGGCTTACCTCACTCAGGATGATAATTTCTAGTTCCATCCATTTACCTAGGAACCTCTCGAATTCATTGTTTTTTAATAGCTGAGTAATACTCCATTGTGTAAATATACCACATTTTTTTGAATCCATTCCTCAGTTGAAGGACATCTGGGTTCTTTACAGCTCCTGGATATTATAAATAAGGCTGCTATGAACATCGTTGAGCAGATGTCCTTGTTATATGTTCGAGCATCTTTTGGGTAAATGCCTAGGAGTGGTATAGCTGGATCCTCAGGTAATGCTATGTCCAATTTTCTGAGGAACTGCCAGTCTGATTTCCAAAGTGGTTGCACCATCGTGCAGTCCCACCAACAATGGAGGAGTGTTCCTCTTTCTCTACACCCTTGCCAGCATCTACTATCACCTGAGTTTTTAATCTTAGCCATTCTGACTGGTGTGGGATGGAATCTCAGGGTTGTTGTGATTTGCATTTCCCTGACGACTAAGGATACTGAACATTTCTTTAGGTGCTTCTCAGCCATTCGAGTTTCTTCTGTTGAAAATTCTTTATTAAGCTCTATGCTCCATTTTTTAATAGGGTAATTTGGTTGTCTGGAGTCTAATTTCTTGAGTTCTTTGTATATGTTGGATATTACCCCTCTATCAGATGAAGGATTGGTAAAGATCTTTTCCCAATTTGTTGGTTGTCGTTTTGTCCTATTGACAGTGTCCTTTGCCTTACAGAAACTTTGCAATTTTATGAAGTCCCATTTGTCAATTCCTGATCTTAGAGCATATGCCATTGGTGTTCTGTTCAGGAACTTTTCCCATGTGCCCAAGGATTCAAGACTCTTCCCCATCTTCTCTTCTATTAGTTTTAGTGTATCTGGTTTTATGTGGAGGTCCTTTATCCACTTAGACTTGAGCTTTGTACAAGGAGATAAGAATGGATCAATTTTCATTCTTCTACATGTTGTCCTCTAGTTGAACCAGCACCATTTGTTGAAAATGGTGTCCTTTTTCCACTGGACAGTTTTAGCTCCTTTGTCAAAGATCAAGTGACCATAGGAGTGTGGGTTCATTTCTGGGTCTTCAATTCTATTCCAGTGATCTTCCTGCCTGTCTCTGTACCAATACAAGGTAGTCTTTATCACTATTGCTCTGTAGTACAGCTTGAGGTCAGGGATGGTGATTCCTCCTGAAGTTCTTTTATTGTTGAGAATAGTTTTCGCTATCCTGGGTTTTTTGTTATTCCATATGAATTTGAGAATTTCCTTTTCTAACTCTGTGAAGAATTGAGTTGGGATTTTAATGGGGATTGCACTGAATCTGTAGATTGCTTTTGGCAAGATGGCCGTTTTTATCCTGCCAATCCATGAGCGTGGGAGGTCTTTCCATCTTCTGAGATCTTCTTTGATTTCTTTCTTCAAACACTTGAAGTTCTTCTCATACAAACCTTTCACTTGCTTGGTTCGATTCATATCAAGATATTTTATATTATTTGTGAATATTATAATTATATTATATTGTGAAGAGTGTCATTTCCCTAATTTCTTTCTCATCCTGTTTGTCCTTCGAGTAGAGGAAGACTACTGATTTGTTTGAGTTGTTTTTATATCCAGTCACTTTGCTGAAGTTGCTTATCAGGTTTAGGAGTTGTCTGGTTGAAGTTTTAGGGTCACTTAAGTATAGTATCATATCATCTGCAGATAGTTAAATTTTATCTTCTTCCTTTCCTATTTGTATCCATTTGACTTCTTTTTGTTGTCTAATTGCTCTGGCTAGGACTTCCAGTACTATATTGAATAGGTAGGGGAAGAGTGGGCAGCCTTGTCTAGTCCCTGATCTTAGTGGGATTGCTTCAACTTTCTCTCCATTTAGCTTGATGTTGGCTACTGGTTTGCTGTAAATTGCTTTTACTATGTTTAGATGGGGGCCTTGACTTTCTGATATTTCCAAGACTTTTATCATGAAGGGATTTTGAATTTTGTCAAATGTTTTCTCAGCATCTAGTGAGGTGATCATGTGTTTTTTTCTTTTTATATAGTGGATATACAGTTTGTTTATATAGTGGATTACATTGATGGATTTCTGAATATTGAACCATCCCTGCATTCCTGGGATAAAACCTACTTGATCATGATGGATGATTGTTTTGATGTGTTCTTGCATTCGGTTTGCTAGAATTTTATTGAGTATTTTTGCATCGGTGTTCATAAGGGAGATTGGTCTGAAGTCCTCTTTCTTTGTCCGGTCCTTGTGGGGTTTGGGTATGAGTGTAATTGTAGCTTCATGGAACGAATTGGGTAGTGTTCCTTCTGTTTCTATTTTGTGGAATAGTTTGAAGAGAATTGGTATTAGGTCTTCCTAGAATTCAGCACTAAAACCATCTGGTCCTGGGCTTTTTTTAGTGGGGAGACTTTTAATGACTGCTGCTATTTTCTGAGGGGTGATGGGACTATTTAGATGGTTTATCTGCTCCTGGTTTAACTTTGGTACCTGGTATCTGTGTAGGAAATTGTCCATTTCTTCCAGGTTTTCCAGTTTTGTTGAGTATAGGCCTTTGTAGTAGGATCTGATGATTTTTTGAATTTCTTCAGTTTCTGTTGTTATGTCTCCCTTTTCAGTTCTGATTTTATTAATTTGGATACTGTCTCTGTGCCCTCTGGTTAATCTGGCTAACAGTTTATCTATCTTGTTGATTTTCTAAAAGAACCAGCTCCTGGTTTTATTGATATTTTGTATTGTTCTTTTTGTTTCTATTTGGTTGATTTCAGTCCTGAGTTTGATTATTTCCTGCCTTCCACACCTCCTGGGTGTATTTGCTTCTTTTTGTTCTAGAGCTTTTAGTTGTGCAGTCAAGTTGTTAGTGTGTGCTTTTTCCAGTTTCTTTTTGTAGGCACTTAGAGCTATGAGTTTTCCTCTTAGCACTGCCTTCATTGAGTACCACAAGTTTTGGTATGATGTGTCCTCATTTTCATTGAATTCTAAAAAGTCTTTGATTTATTTCTTTATTTCTTCCTTGACCAAGTCATCATTGAGTAGAGAGTTGTTCAGTTTCCATGTGCACGTGGGTTTTCCATTGGTTTTGTCATTGTTAAAGACCAGTCTTAGTCCGTGGTGATCTGATAAAATGCAAGGGATTATTTCAATCTTTTTTGTATCTGTAGAGGCCTGTTTTGTGACCAATTATATGGTCTATTTTGGAGAAGGTACCATGAGGTGCTGAGGAAAAGGTATATTCTTTTGTTTTAGGATGAAATGTTCTATAGATGTCTGTTAAGTCCATTTGATTCATAACTTCTGTTAATGTCAAAGTGTCTCGGTTTAGTTTCTGTTTCCATGACCTGTCCATTGCTGAGAGTGGGGTGTTGAAATCCCCCACTATTATTGTGTGAGGTGTAATGTGTGTTTTGAGCTTTAGTAAAGTTTCTTTTATGTATGTAGGTGCCCTTGCATTTGGAGCATAGATGTTCAGAATTGAGAGTTCACCTTGGTAGATTTTTCCTTTGATGAATATGAAGTGTCCTTCCTTATCTTTTTTGATTAATTTTGGATGAAAGTTGATATTATTTGATATTAGAATGACTACTCTAGGTTGTTTCTTGGGACCATTGGCTTGGAAAATTGTTTTCCATCCTT
>NW_021608541.1:0-1979 GCF_004785775.1 Grammomys surdaster | reverse complement strand
TTTATTTATTTCTGATTTTCATGAACTATGACTGATGACTATTGATTATTGAAGTTCATTTATTTCTGATTTACTATTATCCACCAATGGTGAATATTGATTATTCATATTCATTTATTTCTGACTTACTATTATCTATGACTCATGACTATTGATAATTCATTTTTATTTTTTTCTGGTTTACTATTAACTATGACTGATGACTGTTTATTATTCATGTTCATTTATATCTCATTTCCTATTATCCATGAATGGTGAATATTGATTATTCCTGTTCATTTATTTCTGACTTACTATTATCTATGACTGATGACTATTGATACTTCAGTTTCATTTATTTCTGACTTCCCATTAACTATGACTGATGACTATTGATTATTCATGTTCATTTATTCCTGATTTACTATTATCCACGAACGGTGAATACTGATTATTCATGTTCATTTATTTCTGATTTACTATTATCAACTATTGGTGAATATTGATTATTCCTGTTCATTTATTTCTGACTTGCTATTATCTATGATGGATGATTATTGATATTATAGCTTTATTTATTTCTGTTTACTCTTAAATATTACTGATGACTATTGATTATTCATGTTCATTAATATCTGATTTCCTATTATCCAGGAATGGTGAATATTGTTTATTCTTGTTCATTTATTTCTGAATTACTATTATCTATGACTGATGACTATTGATATTTCATCTCTGTTTGTTTCTGATTTCCTATTAATTATGACTGATGACTATTGATTATTAATGTTCATTTATTTCTGACTTACTATTATCCATGAATGGTGAATATTGATTGTTCCTGTTCATTTATTTCTGACTTACTATTATCTATGACTGATGACTATTTTTTTTAGTTGTTTTTTGTTTTGTTTTGTTTTTTGTTTTTTTGGATGATATAGAATGTTTATATATATTCTGGAATATATACATACACACACACATACACACACATATATATTCTTGCTTTCACCACTTCACCCACTGGGCTCCAACCACACCGCTTTGCCATTCTCTCTTTTCTTCTCTGTTCTTCTTTGTATTTCTTTCTTGTGTCCTCCCACTAAGAGTTGGAACTCATGATCCTCCTCCTGTCTCAGTCTGTCAAGTGCTGGATTACAGTGGTTTTGCCTTGTCTGTCCTGGGATCTTGCTCTTTATACTAGGCTGGCCTTGAACTCACGGGGAAGATCCAGCCTGCCCCGGCATGCCTCCAATCCCAGCACTCGGGAAGCAGAGGCAGGTAAATCTTTAAGTTTGAGGCCAGCCTTGTCTGCAATGTGGGTTCCAGGACAGCTAGTCCTACACAGAGAATCCCTATCTTGAAAAAAAAATTTTTAAAGGTTTTTCCCCCTCTTTTAGTAGAATCGTCTCAACGCCATTTATTTTGGCCGAACCTTTTTCCAGCGACTAGTAACGCCATTCCCATTATAAAACAAGTTCCCTTAAGTTTGTTTTCAGTTCGGCCTAACAATCTTTATTTTCCTCCAAGCGGAGATGCTTTTCTCCGAGCCTCTTTCTGGACTACCTTTCCCTTGCTCTTCAGTTCGCAGCTCGGCAGACAGCTCTCTCATATCTCCATTGTCTCTAGGTCCTTTGTGCTCCTCAACTCTGAAGGGCCTGTAGAACCCAGGGCCATTAGAATCTCGCCATTGCTATACTGTTGCTAGGGCAGTTGTGGTGGAGACTTCTGAGAGGACCAACCTTCAGTGTTCTAGTGACAGAATAAAGTTTGCGCCAGCGTCGCCAGGGAATGCGTCACTCGACTGATGACAATTGACTTTTCAGCTTTATAAATTTCTTTTTATACATGGACTAATACTGATGACTATTGATTATTCATGTTCATTTATTTCTGATTTACTCTTATCCACGAATGGTGAATAGTGATTATTCATGTTAATTATTTCTGACGTAATATTATCTTTGACTGATGACTATTGATATTTCAGTTTTATTTAC
>NW_021608540.1:0-26765 GCF_004785775.1 Grammomys surdaster | reverse complement strand
GGGGGAAAGTATCACCAGACCAGCTTGTCTTCTCTGATCTAGATGACAGTGACAGCCAGCAGATCAGCCAGCTTAGCATGGGAGGTTTTACTGTTAATGTTTGGGTGGCAGCTCAAGCCAGGAAAGGTTAGCTTATTTCACCTAAGATCACATGACTAAGACCAGTGGAGCAGTAGAGGAAGGAGAGACCCTCAGAACAGATGATAGCTCTGTTTTGTTTGGTTGGTTTTGTTTGGTTGGTTTTGTTTGGTTCTTTGCTTTTCAAGACAGGGTTTCTCTGTGTAGTTCTGGCTGTCCTGGAACTTGCTCTGTAGACCAGGCTGGCCTGGAACTCACAGAGATCCTCCTGTCTCTGCCTAGCTTCCCCCCCAGTCCCCCCATGTGCTGGGATTAAAGGCCTGCGCCACCACTGTCTGGCTGATGATAGCTCTTTTACACTCAGACTTTTTACCTTTATTTTCTGTGGTACTGATGATCAAATTTAGATCCTCAAGGCAGTTAAGCATTCACCACAATCCTCTCATGCTGAGTCAGGGTCTTGTTAAACTGGCTGTGGACTCATTCTGAAATCCAGGCAAACCTTTTGAATTTGTAATTCTCCTGAGTAGCTGTGATTACAGGCCTGTCCCACTACAGCTGCTGTCCTTCCTCCTCCTCCTCCTCCTCCTCCTCCTCCTCCTCCTCCTCTTCCTCCTTCTCACGTGATTAGAGGTGGTTGCTGAGGTGAGAGGCATGTGAGAGTGGCTTTGGAAAGGCCTTCCTGTATAATCTTCTTGCGTGGTGCTGAGCATGAAGCTTGGCGCTAATGTGTTCTGTCCTATCCTCTACCGCTGAGCCACACTCCAGCTGCTGACTGCTTTCTGATACATTCTGGGTGTTGTGAATTACCTGATTTTTAACAGAAATTGGGTGGGAGAAATGGCTGAGTTGGCAAAGTGTGTGAGGCTCTGAGTTCAGATCCTAAGAAAACCTTCTAAAGCCCAGGCTCAGCTGTTACCCCAGTGCTTCTACAGTGAGGTGAGAACAGGAGAGGCCTCAGAAGGTCATGAGCCTGCAGCCTGGTGAACGCAGAACTAAACAGCTTCTAACCTCCATGTGTCCACTGTGGCACACTGTAACGGTGCTTGTGCACACACACTTACACACCACACCGCAAAATAAGTCTTTATAGACAGCAGCTTCTGCTAACTACTCTCTGCCTCCAGCTCACTCTAGGCGTGCTGGATTGTAAGTACACGCTTCCACACCTGACTTTTTACCTTGGGTTCTAAGGATCAAATTCAGAGCATTAGGTTCGCATGACACATGTTTTACCCACTGACCCAGTTCCCCAGCTCCTAGGTTTTAAAAGACTTTTCAGTGATGTGAAAGTATCGATTGGAATTTTTAATTGTATTTCAGATTTTGAATTTATGTCACTTCCCAAATTACCTGTGTGTGACAGGATCTTCCTCTCATGGTGCTAGGCACTGCAAGACATGGCTTGTTCTGGCCAGGCTCCTGCTGTTAGACGACTGTAGGGAGTGTGTTTTTACAGCCACACCACACTGCTGCCACTACTGCCAGCCAGCCTGTGGCCACCACTCTCCAGTCAGGGAAAAAGGGTAGGCTAAGTAAGGAGGCTGCACTCCTGTGGCTTGCACATAGCAGATTGCCCACAGCAGTGAGGCATGTAGAAAAGAACTGGCTAGAAAAGCCACACAAAGTGTGCCTGCTACCGGAGGCGTGAAGAGGCTCATCTCCCCAGGTCTGGTACTGTGGTACTTGGTGAATCGAGAAGCTATCAGAAGTTCAGTGACTGATCTACAAACTCCCAGCATCTGGTGTAAGAAATCATTCAGGATCTGGGCAGTGGTGGTGTATGACTTTAATCCCAGCACTTGGGAGGTAGCAGCAGGTGGATTTCTGAGTTCAAGGCTAGCCTGGTCTATAGAGTGAGTTCCAGGACAGCCAGGGCTACACAGAGAAACCCTGTCTTGAAAAACAAACAAACAAACAAACAAACAAACAAAAAAACCAAAAAAAAAAAAGAATAAAATTAAAAAAAAAAAAGAAAGAAATCATTCAGGACTTCAAAGCCAGTTGTACTTCCTAAGTGTAACTATTAGTGTTTTGCAGATAAAATGGAGGAGGTGAGGGCTGTCTGGCTGAGCCTCTTTGTAGGTACCAGCCTCTGTCTCTGTTTCAAACCTGTAACTATTATTCCGAAAGATACCCAGCTACCATATAGGCGGAGAATAAGCTTAAGAATCCACAGTAGGGGACTGAAGAGATGGCTCGATAGTGACGACCCCCTGTTGCTCTTGCGGAGAACCTGGGTCTGGTTTCCAGCACCCACAGGGTGGCTAACAGCCATCTATGACTCGAAGTCCAGGGGGTTGTGTATACCCTCTTCTTACTTAAGGGCACTGGACAAGTGTGGGGTACACACCTGCATGCAGGCAAGACACTCAAATGCATTAAATAAAATAATCACATTTTGGAAAAAGAAAAAAAGAGGGTGATGGTTCGCCATAGCTTCTCTTTTTCTCTCTGTCACATTCCGTGTGTATCAGACTGTGTAAAGCACAAACATTGCCACTTAACTCGTTTTCAGTTATACTGCTTATGCAGGGTTGTGTAATCCTCGTTGCTGTTTTCAAAGCCTTTACCAACTTCTGCAGAAACACTACACCTATTAGGCAATAACTCACCGTGTCCTTCACTGCAGCTCCAACTTGCTTTCCCCGGATTTCCTTGCTCAAGATACTTCATGTAAATGGTATATGTCCTGTTGCGTTTGCCCTGCTTTGCTTAGTATGAGACAATCTCAATCAGTCTCTCTCTCTTTCTCATTATAATGATGGGGTTAAGGAGGTCAGAGAACAACTCTCTGGAATCAGTTCTCTTCCTCCACCTTTATGTGGGATCCAGTAATCAAACTCTGGTCACTGGGCTTGCGTGGCAAGAGCTATCTCTAACCCATATTGCAAACTTAGTAGACACAGATTTTCAGTGTTTATTAATATTGCATCAAGCATCAGGATTTTGTTGTCTTCTTAAGGCCGAGTATAGCACAAGTGATGGTTTGTGTATGTTTGGTCCAGGAAGTGACACTATTAGGAGGTGTTACCTTGTTGCAATAGGTGTGTCATGGTGGGCCTGGGCTTTAATATCCTCATCCTAACTGCCTGGAAATCAGTCTTCGGCTAGCTGCCTTCCGAACAAGAAGTGGAACTCTCAGCTCTTCCAGCTCCATGTTGCCTGGATGCTGCCATGCCCCTCCCTTGATGATAAAGGACTGAACCTCTGAACCTGTAAGCACCCAGCTCCTATTAAATAAATGTCATCCTTATAAGAGTTTCCGTGGTCATGGTTTCTGTTCACAGCAGTAAAACCCTAAGTAAGACAGCACACTGTGTGGATACCCCATGTACGTTTTCTGGATTTTTGTCACTGGGGATTGAATTTATGCTAAACTTGTGCTCTGCCACCAGCTTTCACCCCCACTGACTCAGACTCTCATGTCATTACCCGTTTATCCAGTGATGGACACCTTTTGACTATTGCTTGTGCGTGGCTTTAGTTCTTTTGGATACATACCCAGGAATGCAGTTGCTGTGTTTATACACTAATTCTGGGTTGGTGGGTTTTTGTTGTTGTTGTCTTTTAAAGGGGGTGAGGATATGGAGTCCAAGTTGGCCTTAAACTTGCTATTGTAGGCCAGGCAAGCTTCCGACTCACGACATTCCTGCCTCGGCCACCCAAGTACTGGGATCTAGGCATGCTATGCTTTCCATTTGATTTGATTTTTTTTTCTTTTTTTTTTTTGAGAACCAAACTGTTTGCCTCAGCAGCTGCACCATTTTATCATCCCACCAGAGATTCGTGAGGGTTCCAGTTTTTCTCCACGTCTTTGTCAACTTATATTCTCTCATCCCTCCCTTGCTTCCTTTCTTCCTTTTTTTTTTTAAGCTATGCCCACCCCTAATAGGTAAGTGTCTTATGGGTTTGATCATCGATTTTGAATATCTGTGCTTATTTGCTGTTTGTATATCTTATTTAGAGAGAAATGTCTGTTCAGGTCTTGGGCCGTGATTCTTTGAATCAGGTTGTCATTTGCTGGAGTAGTTAGTTGTGTATAGATTCTCGACAGTGAACCTTTATTGGATTTGAGATTTACTTATACTTTTCTCGCTCCTTAGGTCTTCTTTTTGTGGTGTCCTTTGGTCATGTCTTCTGATGTTCAAACATTTCTAAGTTTGGTGCATTCTAAGTTGCCTGCTTTTGATTGCATTTCTTGTGTGTTTGCTGCCATGTCTCCTCCACAGGTTCCTGTCTGTTCTTTAATTTGTTTTATGTGTATTAGAGTTTTATCCAAATGTGTATCTGTGCACCATGTCTGTGCCTGGGACCTCTAGAGTCCAGGTGAAAGCATCAGATTCCCTAGGGCTGGAGTTACAGGTGAGCTACCATGTGGGTGCTGGGAACTGAACTGGGGTCCTCTGGAAGAGCCATCTTTTCAGTCTGGGGTTTGTTTTTGTTTTTTGTTTTGTTAATTGCTTGTTTTTAGGCCAGATTAGCCTGGCCTGGAATTTGTGATGCTTTTGTCTTGTGTAGCACAGGCTATCCCAATTGCTATGACCCTTGGGACTCACATGATTAAAGGAGAGAACCACCTTGAATTTGTAATCTTTCTACCTCAACTCCCCAAGTCCTGAGATTACAGATGTGGACTACACACCTGACTTCTCTTATGTTTATCATCTTTTAAATATTGTGTGTGTGTTTACACATGTGGGACACCAGTGGAAGGTAAGAGAACAGCTTTTGGGATGTGGTTCTCTCCTTTCATCATATGGGTCCCAGAAACCTTGGTAGGAAATAATTGTACTTGCTCAACCCTCTCACTTCTTCTCTGAAGTTCTTTTTTTTTTTTTTTTTTTTTTTTCGTTTTTCGAGACAGGGTTTCTCTATGTAGCTCTGGCTGTCCTGGAACTAACTCTGTAGACCAGACTGGCCTCGAACTCAGAAATTCGCCTGCCTCTGCCTCCCAAGTGCTGGGATTAAAGGCGTGCGCCACCACCGCCCGGCTTTTTTTTTTTTTTTTTTTTTTTTTAATTAGGATGAATGCCTTCAGGAAAATGTTATAGAATTAATATAATATGCCCTTCCGGTAAGAAATCACTCTGACTGCTTAGAGATTAATAAAGGAAAACCTTAACCTTTTTAATAACAGCACTCGACTGGTTCTGGCCTCCAACAAAAATTTTATTTATATAGGTCTTAGGCTTTTATACATTCCACATTCTCTGTCATCCCTAAATCTCTTCCAGTTTCTAACAAGCCTGTTTAGTACTACTCAATCTTGAATTATACTGGAGGCAGTGCTTTTTTAGCTAAATTCTACTTTGTATAACATAGTATCTCCTAAGCAAGTTTAGAAGATTGTTAGTAACATCAGTTTATTATACCCAGTGTTTCCTATGTCCGAAGAAGGAGTGTCTAATAACTTTGAGTTGGTTTTCCAGCCCACTGTGGCTTCTTGTACCACAAGGTAAGTGGGGAGACTGGGAGGAAGTGTGGACTGTCTGCTGTCTACAGATAAGACCCCAGGAGGCCCCTCCCTAGGGAGGAAGTGCACCACATTGTTAATTTCAGCCCTTTGATATGACAGTAGCCATTATGAGGCTGAGTGCTTTTCTTCTCCTGCACCAACCAGTGGGAGCCCTTTGACCTTTATGGCTGTCCTCCTTGATGGCCCCCAGCAGTTGGTGGCAGGTCCTTCAGTGGGCTCCTCCTGAGTGGATTGGTTTCTCCTGTTGTTTTGTCGTCCCCCCCCCCCCACACACAACTATAAGCTCATAAGCTAATGGTGCTAATGGTGCTGAGTTAGAAGTAGTCCTTAGATTGTGGGAAGTGAAGACAGACAAGATTTGGAATCATGTTGTTTCTGTGTATTAGGTACACAGGTTTGTACGTGAGACACACAGCTTTCTAAGTTTACAAAACACTCACTGGTAAGCCAACCTGCTGTGACAGGTTTGTGAGGGGCACAGCACAAGAGGCTCAGGTGCTGGATTGCCAGGGTCCTGGAGGGGAAATGATGGTGCCTGGAGTCTAGGGCCTGCAAGTCCTGTGGGGAGGTAGATGCCACTGAGTCATGGTGCTGCCTAAAGCAGCATCGTATGGTCAGCCAGCCCTGGGGGACAGCTGGAACATCCAAGTACAATGTATTGTACTCCTGCTTGGTGTCTGGGAAAGACAAGTTGGGTCTGAGGAAACTTCATAGAAAGAAACTTGAGTTGAACCATTGAGTGGGAGGTGAGCCATGGTCTTCAGGGGGGCTGGAAAGGAGAGTCTTCTAGGGGAGCAGTTCAGAGGCACAGAGGTGACAACAGAGGCACTGGAGGATTTGATAGAAAGTACTTTGCAGTGGTTGAGGCAGGGACACAGTTTGGCCCTGAAAGTGCTGGGTGATTGGTGTCCTTATCTTGCTAGAGCCAGGATCCATGATTTCTAATTAGGAGAGCAGCCATCCGGGGCCACTTTCCTCTGCTGTAAGTGAACCTTTTTTCTTCATTTCTTCTCTCTCCCTCTCTCTTTTTTTTTCTTATGTTTTGTTTTGGCATTCTTCCAGAAGTTTCTGTCTAAATGGGTAGGTGAGCTGTATCCAGGCTGTGTGGATGGATCCCTGTGGCTCCCTTTGGTGCTGTCCAGCAGGGCAGTATGAGGCCACTTTGCCCTCTTTTGATCCCTTTCTTCCTTAATGTCCAAATGTAGTCACTGTAAAAGTGATTAACGTGGCACAAGCACTCATGGCTGTTGGCTTTCTGGAGTGTCGGGCCAGAACCTGCTGTATTTTGCTTCCATGACATGGAGACAGATCGGTGGTGTTCTGCCTACCTCTAAGAGTTGGATATGACCTTGGAACCAAGAGCTGATTGACAGCTTGTAGACTCATCAATAGCTCTAGACTAGCAGCTGTAGGGACTAGAGCAGGGCTGTGTAGTAGAACTTTATGTAGTGAGGATTACCTGTAGTCTCCACTGTCCTGACCCGTAGCCACAAGCTCCACATAGCTTTAGCCCTTGGGATGTGGCTAGTGTGAAATTTAGTTTTAGTTAATTCACTCTTAAATAGCCACCTGCAACTCCGGAGTACCTTATCAAATTCCTGGGTACCTTATGAAACAGCACATCTCTTAGGCCCTAGCTCAGTGCATAAGAACCATATTTCTACCTGAATCCCCTTTTCTAGGATTTAAGGGAAGATAGTAAGTAGAATCCCAGAGGACACTCCCCCCTCCATCTACCCCCGTGGCAGGAGACTTGAACTTCCAGAACCACCAGCACATAACAATCTCATGCCTCCTGCGTGTACACCCTGAGAGTGGAGGGCTGTGGCTGTGAAGACACAGTACACAGAGAGAGGACAGTGCCACGGTAGAAAGCACCTTCTGACCTGTGGGGAGCAAGATGGGACCCTGGCCAGTGTGTCGGGCTGTGAAAGGAGCAGGAGAGACATCAGTTAAGGGAGGAGAGGGAGTACAGAACAGCATGTACTGTGTGCAGAGTCACACTGCTCCATGTCCTGCCTTTGCTTCAGCAAGATGTCTCTACCCCCATCCTACGTGGCCACATCCTCATGCCCAACAGCCTGGTTGCAAAGACAGCCTAGCCCAGGAGCTTGTCCTGGGCTGACAACCTTGTGCATACTGGCAGTCATATCATTTGCATAGCCATTTATGTCAACACCGCACCTCGTATTCAGTCCTAGGTTAGATGTTAGTTCACTCCTATTCACCAGACCTTGACATCTAAGGCTTAAGGAACTTGTCACAGGGATGCTTTGAGTTACTGCTATTCGTGCACTGTACCTTAGGACCTGGCCTCATTTCTTCCATTCTTCACCTCCAGTGCCTAGGGATCTGCAGTCCCCATGAAGGAACCTCCTGTGCTTGTGATCAGAGACTATTGACGTCTGCCTGCTGTAGCACTGGCCTGGTGGTGTAGCAGAGATAGCATTGGTATCAGTGCCAGGCATACTGGGCTTAAACCTCAGCTCTGTTCATCCTAGCTCTGAGATCTTGAGCCAATCTTTAAAGCTCTGCCCACCCTCCACCCCCTTATCTGTAAAATTGAGATGTGGCTTCTGCCTTCTTTGGTAGCTTTGTGATAAGAGACAATGAAAGCTACAACTGTCTGGTACAGGGCCTCTCATAAACACTGATATTTTTTTTTTTTTTTCCTTATCCTCTTGAAAGGAGGGAGGAGGCCCAGGTAGTTCTCCAGCCCTCTTAGCTAGGTGCTAGTTGGTGGAGCTGGCCTTGCTGTAGTGGAAACAAAGAGGTCATTCTCCAGACTTAGACTGTACTCATCTTTGACCTAGTTCCTTGAAGGTAGAGTTCATTGTGAGAACCACATGTTAATTAGAAAGAAAGTAAAGGTCTGGAGACATGGCTTAGTGGTTAAGAATAGTTCTGCTCCTGCAGCAGGCCAAAGTTCCATTCTTAAAACCCACATTGGTGGTTCACAACTGTCTGTAACTCTGGTTCTAGGGCATCTGGTAGCTTCTTCTGGCCTCCATGGGTATTGAACACACGTGCACATATCCCTCCCCAACACACACAATTTAAAAATAAACCTTTTTTAAAGAAAGAGCAAGAGAAAGGAAAGGAAAATGTAGCATGGTGGTATCTCATCTTTGTTCTTGCTAAGTCTGTCCTTTTCTGTGAGGTTCTCAGACCTGAGATTAAGGAGACAGAGAACCGTGTGGGTATCAGGTTTGGAGATCCATCTGTGAGGTTCTCAGACCTGAGATTAAGGAGACAGAGAACCGTGTGGGTATCGGGTTTGGGGATCTATCAGTATCTCTTGAGCCAGCGTTGATAGTTTGGATGAGTCACCCTTCCAAGGGTGTACATGTGTGAAAGCAAAACACCAGATGAGTCAGGTCAGTCCAGCCTGTGTGTCAGGATCATCTGTGGAGACAATTTGCAGCTCTTTCCTGGCCCTTCCTCCAGCCCCCTGTTCTAGTCTGGCACATACCCTGGACCCCTGGCATGTGTGTTCCCTAGGTGGCCCCAGAGCTGCATTTTTCTGGACTGTCTGATAGCTCCCTGGCATTTGGCTACTGGAAGTAAGATGGCTTCTTTCTCTGGAACAGTAGCTGCCCATCCTCACAGCAGCCATTACCAGCTGCATGCTAGCCATTGCATTACAATGCAGACAGACTCCCCACCTAGGGTTTCAGGGAGTGCTTTATACAGTCAGCAAGGGAAGGTGATAACTCAGGGCAACTGGCCATATTGTAAGAGAGACTGCATACTGCTTCCAGTCTTTAGGGATCCTCTGCCTCTGAGGTAGGGTGGGTGTGGGCCAAGGGGGGGAGCCTCTCAGGATAAGTAAGAACTAACTTGGCTTCTCTGAATAGTCACTGAAAGGCTGCAGTTGTAGCTAAGTTGGTAGAGCACTTGTCTAGCACAAAGTGCTAAAAGCCGTTTGAAGTTCCACATAAATCAGGTGTGGTAGCCCATCCAATCCCAGCACTGGGGAGATAGAGACAGGAGGATCGGATGGAGGAATGGTGCGTACATGGGTGCCACAGAGTCAGGTGAGGACTGGCAGGACTTGATGGTACGGGAGTGTGGCCCTTGGCTGTTTTTGGAGAATATATGGGAAAAGTGCCCAGGCTCTTGAGGTTCAGTACAGCACAGAGGTCAGAGCCCCACAAGGCAGCAAGTGTCCTTTCCACTTTGTGAAAGCGTGGCTGGCAGCAGCCTGTAAGAGCCACTGGTCCTCTCAGGACAGGTAGGACCATACTGAGGTGATACCCTTATAGGCTGATTCTGGGGTTGCTCTGATGGCAGTAACCTCATGTTCACCTATATCTGGCTTTTCACTCACCATTACATGTGAGCTGATGGGAGTTTAGTTCTTTTATTCATTTAGGGGCCTGGGCAGTGAGACAGGTCGTGTTTGTAGTTCCATCTCGCCCTGAACTTACCGTCTGGCCCAGGCCAGCCTCACAAGCAAGCTGGTCCTCCTGTATGAGGTGCCTGTGTAGTGAGCTCATGCTACTCGGGATTTCCACTTGGAGTGATGACGGAATAGTGCTATTCCCAGATTTTCTGGTGTTGCTATACAGCTATCTAGGCCAGCCTGGCCGCCCGCCAGACATTCTGTCTTGGCCTCTCGTTGTTGGGCTTATAGGCGTGTACTACCACACCCACTTTATTCCCAGCCTTGTGCCTGGAGTCTTAGGGTGCTAGCAAACGTACACATGGTTATATACGAAGAGGTGTAATTATAAGTCACAGAATATAGGGTGGATCCTGCCAGACAGCACACAATGGCAGCAGCACACAATCCATCAGCAGTGTGAGACTTCCTTCTAACACCTGAGGTAATTGGTCTCTTTCATGGTAGCTGTGAGGGAGGAAGTAAAGTGAGATCCTTTTCCTTTTGTGATTAAATAATAAAGTATCTTTCCATATGTTTGTGTGGCGGGCCTGGTGAGTCTTTTCTCTCCAGCCAACCTCCTTTTTCAGACAAGGTCTTACTGCATCTCCTTGGCTGGCTTAACACTCACTGTGTAGACTTTGCTGGCTTTGAACTTGAGGGATCCCCGTGGTTCTGCCCTCCAAGTGTGTATAGGTGTGCACTACTACACTGGTGCGCCCCTCCCCTTTTTCACCTGACACTTTTCCCTATTGATTCTAGAAATGAGGGGCAAGGTGTTTGTGTGGGTTTGGGCCCAGGACCTCTGGCATACTGGGCACACCGGGCATGCTGAGCAGTTCAGCGCTCTGCCACTGGGTACTGTCTTCAGCTGATGTCTAGGAACTCTTTTTTTTAAGAGTGAGTTTTATTATTTTTTAATTAAGTATAGTGTGTAGGTGTGTGCATGTGAGTGCAGAGGCCAGAGATGTTGGTTCCCCAGAGTCACAGGCAGTTATGAACTGTTGTGGGTGCTAGGAATCAAACTTGGGTCCTCTGGAAGATCAGCAAGTGCTCTTAATCACTGAGCTGTCTCCCCAGGCCCTGATTTCTAGGAATTCTTTTGAGTCCTTTGTTTTATATGTTCATGTGGCTATGTATGTATGTATGTATGTATGTACGTACGTATGTAGTATATGTGTGTATGTATGTGCATGTGTGTATGTATTTTGAGGCAAGGTCTTACTGTGTAGCCCTGAAGCTCAATGTATAGACCAGGCTGGCTTTAAACTCACAAGAGATCATCCTGCCTCTGCCTCCCAAATTCTAGAATTAAAAGCCTATAAAACCACACTGGGCTAAATAGGCTTTTTTCTCCTTTGAGATAAAATCTCATGCAATCCAGGTTTCCTCCTCTGAGTCCTAAAGATAACCTTGAATTTCTAATCCTCCTGCCTGTGCCTCCTGAGTTCTGGGATTATAGGTGTGGATAAATATACCCAGTTTGTGCAGGGCCATGGTTCAAATTCGTGGCCTTGCTTTGTGTGCTGGGCAAGCACTACCAGCTGAGCCCCACCTGTGCCCCTAGTCCTCAGGTTTTCATGGCATGTGCATGTATGTTTCTGTGTAGCCTGAGGTCAGCCTTGGGTGTTCTTCAATTTTGAAACAGAGCCTCTCATTAGGACCTGGAGCTCACTGACTAGGCTAGTCTGGCTGGCCAGTTAGCTCCAATGATCTGGTCATTGAACACAGGTCCTGGAGCATACCTGTTGTCCCAGCATTCCCAGCTAGGGGCAGGAGGATCAGGAGTCTTCAGTCAGTCATCCTCAGCCACACAGCTAAGTTGAAGCCAACCTGGGCTGCATGAAATCTTGTCTCCAAAAACTGAAATGCATTTTATGTAGTTAACTTATTATTTCCATGTGCACCTTGGACTCTCAAGGACACCTCTCCACAACCAACAGCTGGGACTGCCTCATGCTCCCAACTCATTCTTAATTCAAGTGTGCTTGAAAATACAGCAGAGTGTACTCCAGGCCCCCTCCGTGCAGTGCGTCTTGTACCTCACACTGCTCCAGCCCCAGCAACTGTATACCCCATCTCCCTACCTAGTGCCCTCTCACTCAGCACCTCCCTTCACCATACGCATACCCTGCCTATCCCAGACAGTCCCACCGTTACTCCTACCCCACACTTACACATCCAAATACATCCATAGCATATACAAATCTCCATGGATACCGCCTCCATACTCCTCCCTAAGTAACTGAGAGAGCCTGGCCTGGTAGTCAGGTCAATGTGTCTGTTTTGTGAGACTCTCCTCCTGGCTTCAGAGCCTCACCTTTGATCCTGGTGCCCAGGCCTCTCTGGGTTTTGTTTTCGGAGGAAGCAACAGCTCATACTCTTGAAAGAATTCCAAGAAGAAGAACAATTGTTTGAGTGCCAAAGCCCCTGGGGGAGTAGTAAGATCTACACTCACTGTTCTGATCCTGGGCTCAAAAGAACTGTTGTGTGTAGAGAGACAATGCTAGGGACTGGAGCAGAGCACACTTGTCCTTCAGACACTTCCAGCCCTCAGAGTTTTAGGGCAGCACAGTGGCTGGCTTCCCCATACCTGGCCAAGCTTTCCTGTCCTGGATCCTAGAACTGTGATAGGCGGGACCTTCCTCCATAGGAAGTGAGAGTGAGCATGTGCTGAGGTCAGTCTTGTAAAGGCTCACTGCCAGTGGGGTGTGGGGGATGTCATCACGTTTACTGTTGAGTGCTGCTGCGCATTGCACCAGGGGATCAAGGTCAGGAAGGCTTACCCTTACCTCAAGCAGGGGCAGGCTGTGCCCCACACACTAACCTAGTACACTACCCAGTGCTACATAGGTGTGCAGAGGCCATCAGCATCCTGGAGGGAGGGTGACGCTTACATGCCACAGCTACATGGAGGTGGAAGCTTCTGGACCAATACAAGCACATGTACCCCACATGCACCCCACCTTTTCTCATCAGTTGGCTTACAGGTTTTGTCCTGTTCTGGGGTCTTTGTCCTAGTCTGCATAACTCACAGTCCCTGGCTAGGGACTAGAAGATACTTGAGGGGTTGAATGGAAGACCTGGAAGAGAAAGAAAGACTTTAGGCCGAGGAGGGTCAAGAGCTGAGCAGGTGGAGTGGGTGCCTCTAGATTCAGGACGTGCCTCCCACCTCCGTGTCCCTTGCATGCTGTGACTCACTTTTCCTGGCTTGCACTCAGGTTCTCTGTATGTATGTAGAGTCTGTGCAGTTCTACCCTTGTCTCCACAGAGTGTACTCCAGGCCCCAGGATCAAAGGTGAGGCTCTGAAGCCAGGAGGAGAGTCTCACAAAACAGACACATTGACCTGACTACCAGGCCAGGCTCTCTCAGTTACTTAGGGAGGAGTATGGAGGCGGTATCCATGGGGATTTGTATATGCTAGGGATGTATTTGGATGTGTAAGGACAGGGGCAGGTCTTTTCCCTCTGACACGGAAGGGATGGGGTGTATATGCTGGAATACTTTTGGAGGTTTGCTTTTAAAGCTATGTTGTGTGCATATGCGTGTGCACATCCACATGGCGGTGGACAGCCTGCAGGACTTAGTTTTCTCTCCTGTCATATGGGATTAAACACAGTCTTGGCATAAGCACCTTTGCCCACTGGCCTTTTTTTGGTGTGGTGGAGACTGGTTGATGTGCAGTTGGCCTCACACCTTGAACTCCTGATCCTCTTGCCTGCTGAGATTACAGATGTGTGCCATTGAGCTTGGCCTTAAGTGGAGAGGCCTGTTAGTTACCTGGGGACAAGCATAGGAGAGTGCCACTATGAAGACAAAAGCAAGAGTGTGGACCTCTGCTGTCTCCATCCCTGGGGCTGGTACTTGTTGCTTTGATGTTTGTGTGTCGGCCACAGTGAAGGTCAGTCCAATCACAGACGTGCCCTCATGTCTCCTTCCTTCAGAGTTTGCTGTCACGTTGCAGTTGAAGAAATAGCACCTCTGAAAAACCAGAAACTCCCTCAGGTCCCACAGTAGACGGTTAGAGCTGCGTCACATCCTCTTGTGGCCTGGCTTGGCTTTCTCACCCTCTCAGCTGAGCACATGGATTAGGTAAGGATTACAGGCCTTCTCAAGTAGTCTCCCACAAATACATGTGCCAGTTCTGACTGTGCTTCAATGGCTTTAATTAGGATTTTATCACTTGTAGATCACACCAAAGAGGAGACAGCTGTCTTCCTGTCTCAGCCCGTGACACTGAGAAGCAGCTGATCAGAGCAGAGGTTAAAATAGCTTACAGTCTCCTAACAGTTTCAGAGCAACCTCTTAATTCCCTTGCCTGGGAATTAATGTGAATTTTGCTTTTCAGACTCAGGGTTCTGAGAGTGTTCTCACTGCAGTCTGCCTTCCCACTTGTCACAGGGTTGATTTGGCTGACCTGGTTAACTACGTGGGTATCCCTTCCTGCTGGAGAACAACCTTCCCAACAGAGTCAACTATGCTTTGGTGAAGGGTATATAGGCAGCCATGCTATAGGTATATAGCCCTCCCCAAATCTCCAGACAAGCCCAGAAACTCAGATGCCTGGTGTTGGGGCCTGTTTTGCACACGGTTCCATGTTAGAACAAAGCAATGATCCACAGGCTAGATACGGGTCTTAATTTATATCAGTGACTGGCCTTTGTGGTAGTCAAACTCGGAGAGCATGCTGGGATTACAGAGTACGGCACTGTCCTCCATTTGTGAGGTTGGCTCTAGACACAGAACTGTGCCCTTCCCACATCCTATGAAAGCAAGATGCCTTTTTGCCCTACACACTTCATTAGGACTTAGCTGTCAGTGGCCATATGCAGCCAAGCACTTTACTCCAAGCCACAGAAGTCAATGCTGGCTGATTTGAAAGGAAAACCAATTATTGTGTATATTTGTTTAGAGATTTATGTTTTACTGACCGTGGTGGCACTTGCTTTTTAACCCAGCACTCAAGGAGACAGAGGCAGGCAGAGCTCTGTGAGTTCAAGACCAGCCTGGTTTACAGGGTGAGTTCCAGGCTAACTAGGGCTACACAGTGAGACCTTATCTTTAAAGGAGGGGGGGGGAGGGTGGGTTCGATATGTAGTCTTGGCTAGTCTGGGAATCACTAATAGATCAGGTTGGCCTTGAACTTGAAGTCATAGTGATATGCTTGCCGCTGCTTCAGTTTTATTTTTCAGTTATGTTTATGCCCATGTTGCTGTGTATGGGTATATGTGTAGGTGCGTGCAGTTGCCCTCCAAAGCCAAAAAGGGCATTAGTTCCCCTAGAGCTGTAATTTCAGGCTGATATGGGTGCTGAGAACCAAATTCAGGTCCTTTGGAAGTAGTGTGAACTCTAACCACTGAGTCATCTTTTCAGCTCCAGTAAGTTTTTAAAAAGAGCTGCCATGGACGTCTGTAATCCCAGTACCTTTGGCAGCCCAGGTTAGCCTCCAACTCTCACCACTGAGGATGACCGTGATTTCCTGATCCTCCTGCCTCTGCCTTCCAAGTATATTACAGACACTTGGCCACCATTCCCAACTCTTGGAATCAATCTTGAATCCATTTCGTTACCACCAGAGAGGTGATCGAGCCCCCTCTCTGCAGGGTATCATTCCCGGTTCTCAGTCCTGTGTGGTATACAGGATCAGCAGCCAGTGACACTTTCCTACTACAAAGTTTGCAAGGAAAGTGGGTGTGGCTGTATTAGGCTAAGGTCTGTGCCACTAGTGGACCACTCCCTACTACAAGTGCAGGTGAGATAGATGGAAGTGAGGCCTCAAGTCTAACCTGGTTTCTGCACTTGTCTTGCTGCGTCCTTTATCTGAACCTACTGTAGCCCTTTAGACATTACATCACTTGCATGCTTTCTCGATTTCTTCTTGTCCTGCGTGCTCTGTATCCAGAGCCCACTGTGGTGACACAGTCGCCCTTAGACAGTTGGCCACTTCCTCTTCTGGTTCAGCTTTGTGAAGAGTTCTGACTTGGGTTTCTCAGCTAGTGTGCTAGAGTTAGGTCCCAAGAATGGGCAAGCCATTCAGCATGCTGGATCCTAGGTCTTGCTGGGAAGCTTCTGATTGGGTAGGTGCTGTTTATCATAGGTCCTCCTGGCTGCCGGGTGCAGTTCCTCCTGAGCTGGATAGTATTTGAGGCCGTTGCAGTGCCACAAGTTGGTGGTTGTATTTTCACTTCGTCTAAGAGTGGACCATGGCTGTGATTCTCTTGGTGTACAGAAAGAGACCCAAGCTGTGGCCGTGTGAGATTTTGAAAGTGTGATACAGTCGAGAAACATCAGTAAACAGGCTGACACAGCTTTTATTTGCTCTGAGTTATGAGTTAACAACTAGGTGCCTTAGTTGTCCTGAACCAGGTTGTTTGGATGGGACGACACTGGATCCCCGGTATGAACAGGGTCTGGAGAGCCTCGTGTCCACAGGTGAAGCATGACAGATATGCCAGTGGTTAAAAGGGCCCAGACAGACGGACTCTGAGGGACCCCTCTCTGCTATCCCGAGAGGCTCTCCTACCCACACTGAGCCTGTTACTTAAGTGGCTTCAACAGTGACCTTTGGCCTTTCCTTCATGGCCCTTGTTAAATGCTCTTTATAAATACCATCTTTACATGGTTGCCACACGCTGTCTTTCCTCTTCAGCTGACCTCTGCATCCTGTCCAGCAGGGCCTTCCCGCTGCACCTGTTCCTCTGCCTGGATACAGGATTCAGTCTCATCACACCTGTTCATCCTGTGCCCCTAGAGGTCCTTGCCATGCCCATCGGCTCCAGGTGGTGGCTGCGGGCTTCATCCTCTGGTTCTCACCATACCAGGCCCCTGTGGCATTGGTGCCATATGGTGACTATACATTTACTGTCTCCTCAACTGCCCCCAGCTCCCTGAGGGCAGCAAGTTCACCTCAGTTCCTGTCACCCTTGCTAGATGACAAGGCTTACACACAAGGGTTTGGGAGTTGGCTGGGCTGAGATTTTTCTTCAAGAAAAGCAGACTTGCCTTTTGGACAAATCCAATGGTTATTTAAAGGCCAAAGTGATTGAAGGCTTTTAGCCAGCTCAGCTGGGCAGACATGGCTCGGCAGGCCTTGCCCTTCCCTTTTCCCATTCCTTCCTCCTTGCTGAACTGTTAGATTACATTCCTAAAGCTAGCCACCAAGATCTGTTCCCTTATTTGGCCACTTTCTCCCCTAAAGCTGACCACCAAGGTCCAGCTATTAAAGTACTGAAGGTGGGCAGTCAGAGCCCCATTCTGTTGCCCTAATTAACCTGGCCAATCAAAATGAAAACGTCTCCTCCTATCACAGGTTCTTCTCCCTTTAGAAAGCATCCTTTGCCAGTGGGCCATGTGTTCTCTTTAGCCAGAGGCAGCCCTTTGTCCCTTTGGAACAATACTCCATTCTCCTTCTCCCTTGTCCTCTATCTCCTGTCTTTGTTTCTTACTCCTTGCCCTTTGTCTCTCTGGGGCAGACAATCTCCTTTGTGCTGAGAACTTGGTCTTGGTGTGTCCTGTTCCAACTCTAATCCTTTTGGTGATATTAGCAGTTTGAACTTCGTGGGGCTCATGAAGTCAGACAATGGCATTGCCACAGTCACGCGGGTGTGAGCTTCTGGAGCTTTGTCAGTGGTCTGTAGAGAGAATAAAGGTGGGATTTTAGTTAGTATTAGACTTGGAAGAAGCTGGATGCCACCAAGAGCCCTATGTCCTAGCTATGGCATTGGCCAGTGGGGGTGACACCACTCGTGTGTAAGGTTAGAGGTCAACCTATTTTAAGAAAGTCAGTTCTCACCCCCAGCAGTGATAGCACACACCTTTAATCCCAGCACTCAGGGGTGGTTTGGTGCTGCTATGTATTCAAATGCCAAATATTGGGCCCTAAGGTCTGATTGCCCCCCAAGAAGGTCATCAGGTACACCAATGATGTTATGTAAACCTTGCTCCCAAATGATCCCAGATTGGTTAATAAAGATGCCTGTATCATGGGCTGGGCAGAAGTGAGGGAGTAGAGCAAAGGTTCCCAGGCTTGGGACCAAGAAGGAAGGAGGTGGGCAGGTGGCTCTTGAGCTCATGGACACAAATGCTGGCCTGATAGAGTAGGAGGGACCTAGGCAGAACATGGCAAGTGATATCTCGGGGATTACCACAGGCAAATAGACAAACTAGCATAGAGGGTTGGTATCTGCCCAGCTCTAGAGCTTTAAGGCTTGTTATAAGTCTGAAGGTGTCTGTGTCTTTTATCTGGGAACAGTGACAGTGTGAAGTGGAGTAGAAACCCCTAGTAGATATTTAAAGACAGCAAGGGGGTGTAGCAGCCTCCAAAATAATAAGAACCTCCGCAGATAGGTCTCTGCGTTCAAGACCAGCCTAGTCTACAAAGTGAGCTCCAGAACAGCCAGAGCTACACAGAGTAACCCTTGTAAAAGTCAGTTCTCCCCTCCCTGGGATCTAGGGATTGAACTCAAGTCAGGAGATTTGTATGGCAAGTTTCTTTTACCTCCTGAGTTCATCACGCCCTGTTTCTTGTTTGTTTCTCTTGTTTTGTCTTGAGTTGGGGTCTCTTGTAGCTGAGAATGACTTTGAACTCTTGATGCCCCTGCTCTGCCTCCCTGTTTCTGAGATTTCAGGCATGTACCACTCAGGCCTGATTGATATGGTACTTGGTATCAAACTTAGGGCTTCTTCCTTGCTAGAAGTAACTGATTTACAACCTGTTTAAGCAAGCAAGCAAGCAAACAAACAAACACCAGTTTATTATTTAGAAGGGGACTTGTACCACTACTTCATGCATATGGAGGTCAAGGGGCAACTCATGCAAATGGGCTATATATAGCTTTGCTGCATATATTCTTCTGTGAATCCTGCTTCAACAGTTGATTGAGCCCAGGTCAGAGGTCCTGTTGATGTTGATGCCTGTGTTGTCTGACCAGAGTGGAAGCTGTTGGTAGCTGTCAAGGAGGAACCCAGAAATGGTACAAATAAGCAGGGCTGGCTTGGATGTGTGTGGGAGGTGGAAGGGTGTCTTCTGCAGGGCCATGAGGTTTCTGGGTTCTTGCTTATTATTTGCCTAAGATCCCAGGGTGGTGAGGACTGGGTAGATGGAGCTCTCTCCTGGCTCAGCCACTGCATCCTAGTCACCAGCTGGGGCTTGTGCTTTTCCAGCCTGGCCTAGCAGTTGCCTAAGGCCATCAGGAACAGAGATTCTGGGTGGCTGCACCAGGCTCACAACTGATGATCAGTTGACTCTTCCCTAGCAGTTTACCGTGAAGTCCTGGAAGATGTTCCAGGCACCTTCCTATAGTGACAACTTTGGAATTTTGGTTTATTTAAAAAACACAGAACTATTATAAGAATACATTTTTTTTTGTTTTGTTTTTTCGAGACAGGGTTTCTCTGTGTAGCCCTGGCTGTCCTGGAACTCACTCTGTAGACCAGGCTGGCTCCGAACTCAGAAATCCGCCTGCCTCTGCCTCCCAAGTGCTGGGATTAAAGGCGTGTGCCACCACCGCCCAGCTGCATTTTTGTTTTAATCCAGTTGTGGGATATGGGGCTGCTTCAGATTGTCCACAGCAGCAGACTATGATTTGCCTAGTGCTCTAGCAGGGGCATGATTTTGCCAACAGCAAATAGTTTTTTGGGATTGTGTGATGGTGCAAATTCTGGGAACTTTTCAGAGGGTATATAAATGCTACGGCCCTGAGAGGTAAGATGAGTCGTTGGCTGTTGGTCACGGTTTGTTAAGTAGTCCTGCACAAAGAAGAGACAAGAAATTAGATATCCTGATGACGAAGATTGAACCTGCCCCAAGGAACTTGACACCCCAGTCATCAGGAAGTAGTTTAACAATGACATCACCTCCTTTCCTTTCTGTCCTTTTTTCTCTAATAGCTGGTGTTAGGGGGTTGAAATGGTTGGGAAAAGGGTGGAGAAGGGTGGAAGAAAGAAGAACTCAAAAAGTAGCCAAGACCAGCTACAGCTTCCATAGGAAGCTGGCACACACTCTAGAAGTCTTGCACCCTGCTGCCGCCTCGGGACTGTGTGGTTGGCTGAGAGTGGGTGAGGCAGTCAGGAGCTCTGCTCTGCAGGTGAGGCAGCTCTTCCCCTCAAAGAAAAGAGGGAAGTGAGGCCAGGTGGGAAGGTGGGGGAAATGACCTCACTGTGTAGCATCAGTTAGCATCTTAGCTGAAAATGCTCAGTGAATAATGAGCCCTGCATAATAGAGGTGTTTCTGCTAATTTAGGGAACCAGGTCTGCTGTGTCTGTTGCTGTGCACAGTCAGATTACAAAGGGATGCTGGTGTGTGCAAGCCTCAGTCAACCCTGTCTGTGCCCCTGCAATGCTGGGGTTAGGGGTGTCCTAAGACACTGACTAGGCTTTTGAGGTCTGTTCCCCAGTCAGGGTCAGAAACAGTTTAGGGTTAGCATGGCCAAGACAGTGAGTCCCTTGTGTTAGGATTTGCTAGCTGCTTTTGTTGGTTGGTAAATTTTTGACAACAGAAGTAAAATGGAAAGATATTACTCACAGTTGTGCTGGGCAGTTCCACTCCATCAAGTCTTAGTCTTTTCTAAGTGTAGTGTTGCCATGGTAGCAACCTTGGCCCTGTAGTTAGTGTGGGGCTCAGCTGTGCCCTCACATTCTCGAGTCTGTTTCACGGAGCGGCTGGCCCTCTGGACTATGCCCAGCAGGCTGAACTACGTCATAGTTCCAATTATCCCTTGTGACGGACACTGTTCTGAATACCTCGCCTGAATTGTTCTGGTTACTCTGGTTACTTTGATTTTTTTGAACTAGAGTTTCTGGCCTAAAAATGGTTGTGTTTGGGACTTTTGGTAGTTGGTGTCTATCACTCTAGAATCGTATCAGAAGCCCACTCAACCCTGTGATGTGTTGTAAGAGTGCTTTAGAGTCTAATAGAGAGACCAGGCATGGTCAGTATCTGTGAGTTCAAGGCCATTGTGGTCTATGTCGGGAGTTCCAGGTCAGTTAGGAATATATGCTGGGGGAGGGAGAAAGGGAGGGAGAAAGGGAGGGAGAAAGAGAGAGAGAGAGAGAGAGAGAGAGAGAGAGAGAGAGAGAGAGAGAGAGACCGAGACCAACTGACTGAGACTAGCTATGTGCCATGATGTCAGGGCAAGAACTGGGCCAGAGCAAGGAGTAGACATTCAGAGGAGCAGCTTGAAGGCCACCCCCCACCCATTGGGGTTCTGGCAACCTCAGGCCATGTGATTCTGGATGTGTTACTTAATTACACTGTGCCTCTGATTTGCTCATCCACAAAAACAGGAAGGAATGCTGACCTTATAAAATGTTTGCAGTGGTTAATTGGATAAAATTGATTATGTTCAGTAATGTCAGTATTATTCAGTTTCAGCAAGTTGCCTATAAAATATTGTCTCTCACAAGTAGGAAAAGCAGGACATAAGTGAATGTTTGCATCCAGCTCTCAGAAGAGCTCACCTCCTAGTCATTGGGACCCTAGTGTAACACTTTTTTTTTATTGCCTCTACTTAAGTTTTCTCTCTCCTGTTCTCTCCAAAAGTGGGCAAGATTGAGCTGGGATGTGGCTCAGTTGGTAGAGTCTGTTGTTCCAGTAATTCAGCTGGCTGTTAGCTCTCTTGAGTTTTATTGAACCAGAGGTGTTGGGTGGGTGGTGGTAAGGGAACAGCTGACTCCTGAGGAAAAATACCACAAGAGTCAGATATGAGCCTGGTCCATCACTTTTGGGCAGCAGGATTTGGACCTTGCCAGGATGCCAGTAGGCGTTCCCACAGTAGGTATCATGGAGCAGAAGGCTTGCATTGGATGGTGGACCTGGTCCCCTTTACTTAAACCTCAAGTAAGGTACCACCAGGGCCACCTGTCCCAAAAAGGGTCCTGCAGTTTGCTTACAACCCCACCATGGGTGAGGACTGATATCAGGATTTGCCTGCCTCATGCCCGGTCTAAACCTGTGGTGTAGGCTTCCTGTATGCCTCAGTGCTCTCTATAGGGAGAAGCCAGACGGGAGTTGGAAGCCTCTTGGTTCTGGGCTGCCCAGGTGAAATGGCCTGGTCTAGCTCTCTGTAAAGGGAAAGGGGACTGTGGTTTCTGCTGTGTCCTCTGCCTAACCTTCTAGTTGGTTCCTTCCTGCTGCCACTGGTGAGGGTGAGCACTGGAAGGGACGTGTGCTCACTCAGCTGTACCAGTTGTTCCCTGTTCTGCCCTCCCTCTTTCCCCTCCTCCCTCTCATTCATTCTTCAACAGGGATGTGTACTTTGGAGCCTCTCCCCAGCCACCTAGAGAGCCATTGCCTCTTGTCATGCTGTCCATACCATCTCTTCCTGTTCTGGGTCCTTGTGTGGCGTTCCCCTTCTAATCCTACACTCTGAGAATCCAAGAGTTCTGGACTTTTCTCCAGAAAGCTGTAGGCCCTGGAGTCTGACCAGGTACCTAGCGCAAGGATCCCCATCCCACTTGAATTCTCAGTGTGTGCTAGTGCTTTTTCTCCTTGGCTCCCAGCTTGCAGTGCATGCAGTTCCTAGCGCCAGGGATCTGGCCAGTATCTGTGGACTTATAAAGGAAATATGCAGGAGGAGTTACCTGCCGCCTCCCTTACACTTGTGGCAGGATGCCCAGTTGTACTTCTGGAAAGAACAAGAGCTGATTTGGCCTGAGGCCAGCTCCCTATGTTCTTCCACCACACATAGGAAGGATATTGGTGATCCCAGGATCAAAGCCATGTGATGCCTGCAGGAGCTGCATTAGCCCGGCATGCTGTTGCCATGGTCTCAGTGGACAGTGGGGCTCTCTTTCCTATTGCTGAGGACATTTTGACCAGCATGGACCCCTCACAGCCTCTGCATACATGTCAAGCCTCAGCTCTATTCTGCTTGAAAGCCGCCACACCCTTTCTCTTTGTCCTCATAGCACTGCCACCTCCCTGTCCAAGGCACCTTCTCCCCCTCCTTCTTTGCCCCCCACGAGTCACTACTAGAGTCTCAGCCTCGCTGCCTCCTCCCAGTCTCTCTGCAGCCTGTCCTGCCTGCCTTCAGACCCAGTTCCAGCTCTTATCCTGGGCCTTATCTCCCACGTTCTTGCTGCTCTGCCAGCTGCCAGCCAGGCACTTTGTTCTCAATCTCTCTTTCTCTGTCCACAGGCCTCTACAGATGGCTGTACCCACAGGGCACTGTGGCTCTGGTTGTGGCCTACCTCTGGCCTTCCTTGTCACACTGTGAGCTCTGAGTGAGGGACCAGAAGACCCACGTCTGTGCCTCATGCCCGTATGGAGGCCAGAAGAAATGATCCCCTAGAAATGGAGTTTTGGATAGCTTTGAGCTACCTGTGGGTGCTGGGACTTGAACTGAAGTCCTCTTGAAGAACAGCCGGTGCTCTTCACTGCTGAGCCATCTCTCCGTCCCTTCCAAGGCGTCATCTAACATGCCCTAACATTTTCTCGTGCCCGTGAGGAAGCAGGCATTAGGACATACGGTGCCCTTCCTGTTCAGAGGTTAGCTGAGAGTATCACAAAGGCCTATGGGAATGAAAGCCCCCTGTGATGTCTGTAGATGTCAGCTGTCAGGACTGCAGCCCCGTGCCCAATCTACAGTCCTCTCCTCCTTGCTCTTCTGGGAGCTATCTGCCTGCCCACGCTGCAGGTTTCTCCTTTCTCCCTCATCTTTTCCTCTTGTAATAGTTTGATGATGTCACCATGACTATCTTTATTTCCAGAGATGAGGAAACCAAGGCCAGACTTGCCCAGGGCCACACAGTCAGTGCAGCCTGATTCCCACTGGGTTGTCAGCTAGAGCACACTTGCTCTATGAGTAGCAGGTGTCGGGCCTGAGGGTATAGACTAGTAAGACAGGTGCCTTCCCAGGATTTCACAGGCTGCTGTCAGAGTGGACCCTCAGACATGAGCTCTCAGCAGCAGCTAGGATTTACATTTGGAGACCCAGAAAGGGAAGCACAACAGTTCAGTGGGATCAGTCTGCCTAGAGAAGTCAGAGCCTTTTCTTGTGATCACCCTGCTCTCTCCCCCAGTCTCTGGGCAGTAAAGAGCCTGCAGTTTCTGGTCCCAAGCATGGTGCTGTTCAGTCCAGAGCTTATCATTCCATCTTTAGGGTGAGTCAGACGCCAGTGGCTGCCCTACCCTACTAAATGCCCTTATAACACAGCTCCCAGGGGCCACCGCACCCAACAGGAAGTACCTCCACCCCATCATGAGGTGGCCCTGGCTCTGAGGACAGGCAACAGGGTGCCGTTGTGGAACCTACCAGGCTTGCCCCAGCATTGCCAGCTTCTTCCTGCCCCTGCCTTGGGCACTGCATGGCCATCTGTCATTCTTTTTCCTTACTGCAACCTTGAATTAGAACCACAGAGACTCTTGCTGTCCTCTTAGGGGACTACAGTGTGGAGGTGTGTTGGGGATTTGAGGGATAGTATATGTGGGAAGGGAAGGATTTTGAGGCCTTGTTTTCTAATATCTTTCAAAGTTTATTTATTTTGGGGTGGGTTGTGAGGTTGGTATGTGCATGCTGCCATGTGTATATGGAAGTCAGAGGACACCTTGCAGGAGCTTGTTCTTTCCTCCCACTAAGCATTAAACTCAGGATGCCAGACTTGTCCATAAGCACCTTTACCCACTAAGCCATTTTCCTGGCTCAAAGCCTTGTTTTTCTTGATTGATACACAGGGGGCCGGTTCCTATGGAAATGTGGGCTGTCTATCTGTGCATTGAGAAGCAGTCTGTATTGAGAGCTCTTGCTGGGTCTCCAGCTGCCTCAGGAACAAATTAAGGGTGACAAGACATCCCATCAGCAGCTGGCATGCCTCTCTCCTAACCATCCCTGTTTCCCTTGACTGTCTCCTGGAAGTAAGAGCCCCAGGCTTCAAAAAGCTGAGTTTGTGGGACATCTCAGGAAGAAAGATGACCTTGTTCCTTGGCCACTCAATTTAGATCCTTCATCTTTGGGCCACTTGGCCCTGGGAACACTTCCTTTAACCTTAATCACACTTCAAACCCATACCCACAAGTAGCAGCAGGTTGGGGCAAGTCCAGGCTGGGAGCCGAGCTCTCGCCCAATTCTGACATTCTCTTCCCACAGTTCTGTCAGCATAAGCAGCAGTAGAGGAAGACCCTGTCACCCCTTCCTGACCTCCTTAGGCCCCAGCAGGGCCAGCCATGTGGGTCTGCCCTACAGGCCATGCTGGTTTTGCCAAGCAGTCACCACTCTTAGGAATGTTCTCTTTATCACTTGGTGTCCTGCCCCATGAGACATCAAGAATTGAGTTGAAGGGATGCTTTTCTCTCTGATTGCCAGTTCCCCAGATGTACAAAACCCAGCAAAGCCTCCTCACTGGGTCTGTTCCTTTGAGTACACTGGGGATCCTCGAAGTGTTGCCCCTTTTTTCCTTCATCCATGAGCTCAAGACAGACTGAGCAAACACCGGGAACTACGGGACAGCTATGCGCTCTTAGTAGCCTGGGGGAAAGGACAGCAAGAGAAAGTGTAGTGGTTTTTCCTCTCTTTCCCTCTCTTCTAAGCAGAGCCCAGGTAGTGGCTCTGCATTCAGACAGCCATGTGGACAGGGTACCAGTGCTTAGCTAGTGAAGGTGCCTTCCAGGAGGGGACCGAGGCCATTGTGAAAGTCAATGTCAAGTATGAGGAGTTCGGGTGGAGGCATCCCCAAAGCTCAGTAAAGCTCTAGCTAACAAAGAGAAAGGAAAAGCAGAGCAGGGTGGCAAAAGCCTCTGATCTGAGGACTCAGCAGGCAGGCAGTTTACACTTGAGCTACAACATATCATGACCCTGTTGTCTCCCTCCCCTACCCCACAGCCCTGAGACAGACAGGGATAGGTAAACTATAGTTACTAACATCGGTGACGTCACCACACGTCTCAGAGGTGCTAAAGGGAGGGGGATATTATAGGCTATTTTATGCCAGCAAATTAAGTAATTTAGATGAAATGTATGGTTGGTTTTGTTTTTTGACTCATGGAGAAATGAGCAGCGGGGAGAAGGATCATTCAGTAAATTGCTTGCTGCACAAAATGAAAGACCTTAGTTCAATCCACAGCACCCGTGTAAAAAACCAGACCTGGCTCGCAACATGGCTCCATTGGGGAAAGTCAGTTGTGACACCAGCTTGATTATTTACTTGAATTCGATCCTTGGGACCCAGATGGTTAAAGGAAAGAAGAGAGTCTCAAAAGATTTCTTCTGCATATGTGCATACCCAATAAATAAATGTAATTAGTACTGATAAATAAAACTAAAAAGCCAAGCATGCTCTTGTGTGCCTATGATCTCAGTGCTGTGGAAGCAGAGACAGTTGGCTACTTGAGCTCACTGGCTAGCAGCAATGCAACTGAGAGATGTTTCAATACAAAAGACTGACAGAGGCTGCCAAGATGAGTCAGCAGTTAGGAGCACTTACTGTTCTCTCAGAGGACCCAGACTTGATTCCTAGCACACATGGGGTGGTTCACAGCCATCTGTAACCCCATTTCCTGGAGATCCGAATTCTGCAGGCTCATGCACACTCATGGTGTATATACCTACACTTGGGTACATACATATATACATTAAATACATACATACATAAGTACATACATACATACATACATACATACATACTAAAGCAAAAACAAGAGCCCCCAAAGTGGATGACCCCTGAGGAATGATGCCCAAGGCTGACCTCCAGCCCTCACATAGCATATCTATACAAATTCATGTGCACTCAGACATACATAGCAAATACACAAAAAATCATTATTAAAATTGAACATCCTGATAGTCTAGTGTATCTCTATACACTAATTTGACATGTTAAGGAATGATGGT